>NC_081563.1:109801918-110023635 GCF_022355385.1 Mustela nigripes
TATATATATATATATATATATATATATATATATATATATATATATATATATAAAACATTTTTAAAAGATTTTATTCATTTATTTGAAAGCTTGGAGCCTGACAGGAGGCTCGATCCCAGCACTCTGGGATCATGACCTGAGCCAAAGGCAGATGCTTAACCAACTGAGCCACCCAGGTACCCGGAAAATGATATATTGATGACTATATTCCTGCCCCTTGGGAAAGAGAGGCCCTAGCTCTCAGAGAAGGGCTGGGTGGGGTCCTCTAGTCCTCAGCCACTGAACCCAGGTCCTTCCCAGGCCTCAGGCCAGCCCTGCCCTGCCTGCTCCCAGCCTGAACTCCTGGGCTATCATGACCCCTCCTGTGCCCTTAGCTTCTCATCCTGCCTTCCTCCTTGCAGATTGTTTTCCCTGCACTCCTAGTCACTCCTGGGACACCGAGGACACTCTGTACCCGAGAACAGCTTTACTTATAGCTGGGTCTTTCCTGGTGGCCAGCCCACAAGGAGGGGACATTTTATGGTACAACCGGACAACGGAGTATTTTTCTACCTTAAAAAGGAATGGAACTCTGATACAAGCTCCAGCAGAGACGACGCCTGAAAACATTATTCTAATGGAAAGAAGTTGGATGCAAAAATATAAATATTGTATAACTCCACATACCTGAGGCACCCAGACTAGGCAAATTCACAGAGGAGGAAGCAGAATAGTCATTACCAGTGGGCCATGGGGAGTTAGTGTTTCATAAGGACGCAGTTTGTTTGAGATCATGAAAACATTCCGGAGGTGGACAGTGACAGCGGTTACAGAGCAGTGCGAATGCACTTCATGCCCCTGAATTGTACACTTCAATAGTTAAAATGGTAAATTTTGTGTTGTAGAGATATTTGACCACAACTTAAAAAAGAAACGAGGGGCAGCTGGGTGGTAAAGTCAGTTGAGAATCAGACTCTTGGTTTCTGCTTAGGAAGTGATCTCTAGTCCTGAGATGGAGCCCCTCATTGGGCTCCACACCGGGTGCAGAGTCTGCTCGAGATTCTCTCCCTCCATCCCTTCCCCACCCGCATTCTCATGGGCCTGCTCGCACTCTCACTATCTCTAAAATGAATAAATAAAATCTTTTTTTAAAAAAAGATTAAAAAAATTTAAAAAAAAGATTTTTTTCTTTATTTGACAGACAGAGACCACAAATAGGCAGAGATGCAGGCAGAAAGAGGGGGAAGCAGGCTCCCTACTGAGCAGAGATTCCCAACACGGGGCTGGATCCCAAGACCCTGAGATCATGACCAGAGATGAAGGCAGACGCTTTAACCCACTGAACCACCCAGGTGCCCCTAAATAAATCTTAAAAAAAGAAAGACAGTGCTGACACCTGTTACAACATGGATGAACCTTGAAAACATTGTGCTAGGTGAAAAAAGCTGATTGCAGAGGATCACCTATTAATGTGGTTTAATTTATATTCAATGCCCAGAGTAGGCAAATGCATAGAAATAGAGTATAGATTAGTGGTTGCCATCTATGGCCATACTACCCTGAACGCGCCCTATCTCGTCTGATCTCAGAAGCTAAGCAGGGTCGGGCCTGGTTAGTACTTGGATGGGAGATTAGTGGTTGCCAGGGGCTGGAGGGAGGGGAAAGAGGAGGAACTGCTGATAATAAGTATAAGGGTTCTTTTTGGGGTGATGAAACGTTCTGAAGTTGCAGTGGTAATGGCAGTCCAGCTTTGCCAATATACTAAGAACCACTGAACTGTATACTTTAAACGGTGAATACTAAGGTGTGCGAGTTGTATCACAATTTTAAAAAGCATGAGGGCTACATGGTATTTCATACAGTGCTTATATGCCAGTTTATTCAGTCATTCCCCAGTTGATGCCCATCAGGGTTGCGTTTCAGTTTTTTTTTCCTGTTTGAAACAATGCTGCAGTGAACATCCTTGAAGATGTGAAAAAAAAGAGAGAGAGAAAGAGAGAGAGAATATTTAGGCAGATCTTTTTTTTTTTTTTTTTTTAAGATTTTATTTATTTATTTATTTGTCAGAGAGAGAGAGAGCGAGCCAAGCACAGGCGGACAGAATGGCAGGCAGAGGCAGAGGGAGAAGCAGGCTCCCCGCCGAGCAAGGAGCCCGATGTGGGACTCGATCCCAGGATGCTGGGATCATGACCTGAGCTGAAGGCAGCTGCTTAACCCACTGAGCCACACAGGTGTCCCTATTTAGGCAGATCTTGGGCTCTCCCAGGCTGCCTCATATCTGGGCATATCCTTATGTGAGTCTGATTTAGAAAAGTGTCACTTCCTCTGACACCAAGGCATGGTGTAGGGAAGAAGCTTTCACCCTCTTCTCCAAGCACTTTCTCAGAAGAAAAGACTTTGAAATGACTGTCATTTTGCTTTCTTCTATCGTTCGAAGACCTATTATAAATTATATCAGCCCCATGTTACCCTGAAGGGACAACCCGAAGTGGGGGGACTTATGGTTTAGATCAGGGCTTGGCCTGTTTTTGTACCAGCTAAGAATGGTTTTTACAGATGCACTTTTGTGACTGATTTGATGATAGGAGACACTAGCTTCAAGCTCAAATTAAGCAGAATCTTATTCTCTGTTGCCCGCCCCCTCAAATTCCATTTTTTTTCCTTAGCAGACTTGTACTACCAAAAGCTTATACTCAATTATTATTGTTGTATTTTGAATTTTTTAAAAAAATATATTTATTTATTTGACAGAGATCACAAGTAGGTAGAGAGGCAGGCAGAGAGAGAGAGGGAGGCAGGCTCCCCTGCTGAGCAGAGAGCCTGATGTGGGGCTCGATCCCAGGACCCCCAGGACCATGACCGAAGCTGAAAGCAGAGGCTTTAACCCACTGAGCTACCCAGGCATCCAGTGTATTTTGAATTTTATCAATAAAAAAATTTGTGGAAATTTTCTCTCATTTTATAACCACCCCTATAATCTCCTAGGTTTTGCCTCTTGGCCCACGAAGCCTAAAACATTCGCTATCAGGCCCTTTGTGGAAAGTTTGCCAATCTCGGTTCTATACTCCAGAGAGATATCGGAAATAAATAAATAAAAAAAGCACTGTATAAAGATGGAATGGCCCCAAGCTACAATTACCTCTCAAAAATAACACAGCCTGGAAATGACAGAAATTTCAATCAAATTATCCAGGTCACAAAACGTTCTGCTGATTTAGTTTAGAGAAGTTAAGGGGAAAGAAAAAACACCGTTTATATCTTCTATAATAGGAAAGGAAAATGAATAGGAAATAGGGAAATGAAACAAATAGGAAATTATTCATGTATTTTTTGAGTTGATGATAAAAATAATTATATAACAATAAGGACATGGATACGTATTGACTATGTAAAATATACTTACGTATTCCAGCCCTGAATAAGCATTTTATATTAAAGATCTCACTTAATCCTCATAAAAACCCTGCAAGGTTGAAGTCAAGGTCATCCCCTGTCTGCCTGCAGCAAAAAATGGTACTTTGTCCAGAAAAAAAGAAGCAGCTGGAGACTAGCTGGTAAAGGGCCTTGAATGCTGTGCTGGGAAATAGCCTATATTCTGTTTCTTTTTACCAAGTTACTCTGTAGACCCAGAGGCCCTCAAGAATTTCCAGAAGGGGGGAAGGGTCAATTCTGTGTTTTGGGATGATAACAAGGATGGCTTTGGGAGATAACTCTTGAGGCCAAGAGGCCAGAGAGAAACTTTTTCAACAGTCCGAGGAAGAACCGGTGAGGGCCTGGGATGGTGCACATAGAGAAAAGAATTCCAGACACACGTCTTTTTTCGATTGGCCAATAGGTTGACAAAATGTACAAGGGGGCTGGGGAACAGGCAGTCAAAGGCAACTTCAAAGTTTCTGGTGGCAAAATGGGAGAACCCGGATAAGAAGTTTGTAGTAGGAGAAGGAGTAGGGAGATACTTAAAATTCCTGGGTAGTATCTAGGGAGGTTGTGTAGGACAATTGGAAATGTCCAGAAGATCAGAAAAATCCAGAAGTTCAGAAAAACATCTGATCAAGAGAGAGAGATTTGGAACCATGAGGAAATGGCTGCTTTTCAGATGGGGTTCGAGAAGGAAGAGACAAGGGAAAAGATGGGAGAGAAAGGAAATGTCAGTAAAAACTAACCTTTTTAAGGGTTGAGCATGGGGCAACTGAGAAGGAAGTGAGGGGGGAGTATAGGACATGCAAGACCCAGAGGAGGAGGAGGGAGAAGGAGGGAGAAGTCAATGGAAGATTACAGAGCCCTCTCAGTAGAAAAGAAGGGCTCTAAACAGGCAATTGGATTTGGTCCTTAGAAGGTCACTGGTGACGTCTGAGAAAGCAGGGAGTGACAGCATCAGCCTGAGGAGGGATGGGGAAGAGGGATGAGGAAGAGAGGCTGGGACAGTGGAAGATTTTTTTAGGATAGAGAAAATCTGTGAGGGAGAAAGGGACACTGAAGATGCAATAAAGACTCTCCCGCTTTTCTATCCCAGAACTCACATCCTGGCTGAGCAAGACACAGAGTACTCCCGCCCCACCCCCCAAAATAGACTTTGGCTGGAAAATAGTCTCACTGCTGGGGATGTTACAGGGAGAGGGGACATGAATTTTTCTCTAGGTGTTTGGTCACAAACTTTTAATCTCTTATTTCCTCCATCTTCCGTGAGGCTCTGAACACCTGACATTCCAATGTAGAAAAAATTTTTTTAATTCAAATATAGTTGACATACAATAGAATGTATACTGAATTTTACAAGCTAACTCTTGTATTTTAAACCTACAAGTTATTAGAGAGGTAAATATGATGACACACTATTGATTCTTACAAACACAGACTATACTTTGTATTTGGTGAAATTCCCAGCGGCTAGTCATACCCCTCCCCCCTCATTGATATGTATGATACCTATACCATGGAGTTCCCCAAAGTGGGTGAATCAGGCAGAAATTCCGATGATGAAATCTGCTCCTCCCCATGTCAGGTCAAACACAGTCCTCGATTCTTCAGCTCTCTCGAGACTTGCTTGGGGGAACTAGTCAGTTATTATTCGGTGGAAACAGCAACCACGACAGTGGTTTCAAGATGGAAGGTGCTATGAGAGCGCTAATTATTAGTGTTTTGTTTGTTTGTTTGCTTTTTTGTTTCTGGCCATGTATTCAGATGGTCTTCAGCAGTGGCTCGCGAAGTGTGAATATCGGACAGCAGCCGCAGCAGCATCACCTGGAAGCTGTCAGAAATGCAAGTTCCTCTCGTTCCAGACCTCCGGCCTCAGCAGCCAGGGGGTGGGGCCCAACCACGTGCGTCTCACTCGTGCACTCAAGGTGGGGCTGCGAGGCGCTAAATTTTACCCGCAGCCCCTTCCGCTCGGCGGCCCTGACCCAGCGGCATCACCCGGGGGCTTCTTTAGAAATGCAAAATCTCCGGCTGCCCCCCAGACTCGCTGCATCACAACCCGCAGTTAAACAGGATCCCCGGGGCAGCGGAGTGTGAGAAACCCCGGGCTGTGTTACGGTGTCCGCATGATGTAAGGAGGCCCTCTCCTCCAGTAAGTTGAAAAACCTGACGGCCTAACCCGAGAAACGGTGAAATTGCCGTGAAACCTCCAGCCACCCCCCCCACCCCCAGCCCAATGCGCCGCGCCAATTGCACGATTATCTTCCCGCAGCGGTGACAGGGCTCAGTGTCAGGCAGGGTAAAAGGGGAGAGCCAGGAGGGGGAGCCTCCGGGCGGGCGCTCTGCCTTCCAGGTGGGCCCCAGGAGCAGGTGTGGCGGCAAGGCGCGAGGAGGGGGGCGACTTCCACGCAGGGGAGGGAGCTAAAGGGGACCTGGGGTGGGGGGCGCGCAGGGAACGCCGCGGGGGGCGGCTGGGGTGGGGGCCGGTTGCCCCGCCCGGGGTCCCGCGTGAGAGGGGGCACAGCCCCTCCCCTGGGGGGAGGGAGGCCGCCGGGCGGGGGGTCGGGGGCGGAGAGGGAGGTGGGTCCCGGGCCGGCGCGGGGGCGGGCGGCTCCACGGCTCCCCGCCCCCGGCCCGCCCCTCCGCGGCGCCATTTTGCAGGCGGCTGTCGCGGGGACCGGAGGCGGAGGCGGCGGCGGCTGGCACTGCGGCGCCGAGGCGCGGCGGCAGGACGGGAGACCAGCGAGCTGCAGCCAGGTGAGAGCCGGACCGCCGCGCCCCCGGCCCGGCCTGCGAGCCGCACCTGCCGGGCCGCGAGGTGCCCGCCGCACCCACGAGGCCGGCCTGGCACGGCCCCCGCGCGCTGTCACCGGCCCCGCGGCGCGGCCTGCGCCCCCCAAGCCCCGGCCGGTTCCCCGGGTCCCCGCACCCGCGGGCCAGGGTGGCCGCGGAGCCCGTGGATGCCCCGCAACCCCCCAGCCTCCGCCGCCCCACCCGGCCCGGTCTGGCCCCTGGTCGCTCACCCTGGCCGCCCCGGGAGACGCAGCGCGCTCGGGCCCTCAGGCCGCGCCGCGGGGAGGCAAGTGGGTCCCCCCGGGACCGGGCTGGCCGGCCGCCGCCGCCTCCTCCCGGGCCCTCGGCCCACGCGTCCTGGGGTCGCTCTCTCCTCGTCCCTCCCCGCGAGGTGCGCGCGGGCATCCCCGCGCCCCCCGGAATTCAGGGCCATCAAGAGGGCGGCGCGGGGGGGGGTGGTTTGCCTTGTACATTTTTTGCTTTCTTCTCTCCTACAAAGGCTGCGCCAAGTAATTTTAGAAGCTGCTGCTCCGACCCCAGGGCCTTTCTCTCAGGCCTGTTCCCCCGGGGGTCGCGAATTCCCGTTGTTGCTACCTTGCTGGAAGGAGAAATTGACGTTCTTGAGTGTAATTACTTCAAGGGCTCAGGATTTTCTCCTTCCTTTGACTCTGGATGTACCCTTGAGTGGGTAGCTGACAGGAACTCGGCCTACAGTCTGGGGGTTTTAAGCATGACTGATGAGAAATTCTTGATTGTCAGGGCAAAGGGTAAATGAGGGCAACTGCAGGTGGAAGAAAGTCACCCATAAGGGATTTCTAGGTCTGGGGTGTCAGCCGCGGCTGTTACTTTTATTCCTGCAATGCTGGAAGATGGGAGGGGGAAGATGCTGCCCCTGCTGACGTTTGGGTGTGCTGAGGAGGCCGGTGATGTGCGAGGACGTGGGACCGGGAGTCCCGAGGCAGTCTGGTTTGAGCTGTCATTAATTAGCCATGTGACTTCTCGCGGCCAGTTTTCTTCCTCTCTAAAGCCAGAGACCAGAATCAGGGGTAGCTGAAGCTTTTTTATTTTTATGTTTTTGTATTTGAATGCTGTTGGGCTGGGGCCTCACTCTTTCCAGTTGTCTGCACCTGCCTTTTTAGCTTAGCACATGACTTTTCCCTGAATAGCCCCGGAGGTGTTGGAAACGGGTGAGATTTATAAAGGGCCTTTCTGCTCAGACATTCTGAATTCTGTCCCGGGTTATGGTTGGCTGTCTCAGGATGACTTGTGAACCGGTCACTCGTAGTCTCTTTTCCCTTACCAGAATTTAATAGCTTTTGGGCACTAGCCTCTGAAATAGCTGGCAGTGGGTATGCAGTGGAAGGCCTCCTAGCACACCTGGTAGTTGAAAGGAGGTGAGCAGGTGTGTCTAGCCCAGCTACCTGTTTCACCTGACAGCCTGAGCGTGAGTTACCTGCTTTCTAGACCATTTCCTTTGTCAAAATGGCGACCGGCTTCTTTCTTTGAATTCCAGGGCATTTCTCTTGGGTTTTTTTTTTTTTTGTTTTTTTTTTTTGGTTTGGTTGGGGGAATGATTTTTTTTTTTTTTTTTTTTAAAGGAAAGGTATTTCAGGAACTTTCCATATTGACGTTTTTCCCCCCCCTTATTCACATGGTTGCATGGCAGTTGTATTTTCTGACTGGCAAAAGTTAATTAAGCTGAGTTTTAATGTTCCTTAGGATGTTTCAAAAATGCTTTTGAAAGTACTTGGGTAGAATATTGGAAAGGGTTTTGCTAGGTTTCATGCCAGCCACATTGCCTGTCGCATTTGTGCAGCAAAGCCTAGAGGTCTTAGTCCTTCCTGCAGGAGTTAGATCTCACAGGACCAAGCTCACATAGCCTTCCGTTAGTCCATCTGCTAATTTGGTGTCAGGTGCTATTGAACAAATAATTGTGGAATCACACTCAGTCTTCTGCCCTCAAGAAGGCCAAGGTCTGGGGTATTAGAAATCCCGAGTTGGCTATTGCCTTCCTTTGCAGTGTCTCTAAAGACAAACCTGGGATCCTCTTGGGGACTCCTTTCTGGCACCACTGGTACCTTGAGAAATTTTCCCATTTTGCTTAAGGGGACTAAAAGTCAGCATCATAATTTGCAATTACATAGTGCTTTGTACTTGTAAATGAAAGCTTTTTAAAAACTTATTTTTATTTAATCCTCTTAGGCTTTTTTTTAATTTAAACATTTTACAGTCCTTCCCTGACCTGTTTCTGGGCCTTGCCTATAAAACTCCCAACACACTAGTCTGTTCCCAATGCCAGATAAACTCATTAACTCATTTCTTACTCCCTGCTGTTCTTCCAGTTATTCTCTCCTCAGAGGGCTGCCGGTTTGGGCTTTTATTCTTTTGCTGGAGAACATTCCTGCTCCAGGTTATGCTGTGGCTGTACATTATTGACTTAGGATTTAAAGGAGCTCGGTGTGTGCTTTATGGAACTGTCTTCCTTTTCTCCCCAGCTTTACTTTTTCTAACCTGTTATTTTGTCACAGGTTCTATATTGACTGTCAAATCATGGAGGTTTGCTTGCAGCTTCTACTTTTCACAGGATTTGACATATTTAGTACATTTTAATTAATTTATTTTTTAAAAAGATTTTATTTATTTATTTGACAGATCACAAGTAGGCAGAGAGGCAGGCAGAGAGAGAGGAGGAAGCAGGCTCCCCGCTGAGCAGAGAGCCCCTATTTAGTACATTTATTGAGAACCTGCTGTGAGCCCGGCAGTGTTTTTGGTGCTCTGGTTGCTGCATGGAGATTCTCTGCCCTAATGGAGCTCACACTCTTGGTAAGGTGGCAGACAGAGATTTCATGCCCTGAAGAAGAATCTGGCAGGATTGAGGGTACTAAGTGTGGACATTGAAGCTGAAATTTTAGGAAGGATAGACAGGAAAGCCCTGAGTCATGTCTGAGTGAAGATGTGAAGGAAGTGAGTCATGTGGATATCTGAGGGCAGAACATTCCCAGTTGAGGAAGCAGCAGGTGCAAAGGCCCTGAGGCAGAAGGAGAGCATTTGGTTTTGCTGTCAAAGAGACAGTGGGAATTGAAACATGTAAGGCCATGTGACAGTAAGGCTTATGGGTTTTACTTTGATGGGAATGGGAGCTGATGGAAGGTTTTGAGTAGAGGGGACAGGGACTGACCTAGGTTTTAACAGGGATTTGCTGGTTATTACTGTTTGAGAATCAACTAGAAGCAGGGAGGGCGGGGCAGCACTGTGTCTTCCTGGGTGAGGGCTGAGGGTGGTGGTCAGACCAGGGTGATTCTGAGGGGATTCTGAGGTGGGGATGAGGAGATGCTGATGGACCAGATATGTGAGGGGAGGGTAGTGGTGTACCAAAGAGAGTTGAGGGCAGTGTCCAAGTTTCTGGCCTGTGCACTTAGAACGAAAGGAACCCAAGATGTCCAAGGTAACAAAGGGCATGGTGACCAACCTGACAAGCCCGAATGCAGTCAGAAAGGGAGGGAGTGGGTGTTTTGGGGGAGCTCCTCCTTCACGGAAATGTAAATCTTTTGGGGTACTTCTGTTGTCTGTAGTCTTAATTCTCTCCTCTGACCTCGGCAAGTCTCTGACCTCAGGTGTAGGTGGCTTCTAAGGCCCTCTGAGGATGTACTCTATGAAGGAGAGTTCCATCTACTCTCTATTCAATAGCACTTTCTTGTGCCCCTTCAGTGGGGTTGCATGTTATGCAGGCCTAGAATCTAAAGATAGCACAAAAAGCAAAGAGCTGGATTCATCAGAAATGACCTTTGAAAATTCCTATTTCCCAGGAAGTGTGGCAGGCATGAGCTGCACATACAGTTTGTACTGAGACATCTGAGTCTGTGAATGTGACAAACACAGGTGAGAACTGTGGCTAATTTCACAGTAGATAATATTTGGGACTTGGTGCAGTGTCCTCACTGCCGGCCACTGCTCAAAGGCTTTACGTCGCAGCCCCAGACCCTTCTGCTGGCCATCGTTTGATTGCAGTTCTTACTCACCATATCACCTCAGTGACGGGGGGTCCCAGTTGCCTTGGGCTGTTGCTCACCCGGCCGCCCCAGACCATGGCTTTCTCTAGTCACCGGTCAGGAAAGCCTTCATCCGCAGTTCTTTCCATAGGTTCTGCCCTCGGGTCTGTTGCACTGGGGTGCCTCTGAAGCCCGCTGGAGGCTCACCCTCCCGGCAGCCACCTCCCTCTCAGTTCACTGTGAACATGAGTCTTACAGTGTTGAGTCCCCCCATCTTCTAAGATGAATATGAGTGCGATTTAACAAAGCGCACTTCTTGTCTGGGAGCCTTCCCAGGCAATAGAAGGGACCCGAGATGGGCTCAGTGCTAAGCACTGGACATCAGTATGGTTAGGCAACTGGCAGGTAGAGGCGTCCTGGGCTGCATTTTATTGATGAAGAAATTGGAATTTGGTTAACTTACCTGAGTTAACTCTTCCTGGGTCTTGATTTCTCCTCTTCAGCTCCAGTAGTCCAGGGATAGAATGCTCTTCCCAGGTTTTGTCTGAAGCTCTGGGTTTGTAAGTCCCTGTTGGCCTAGAAGAGGGTAGAGAAGCTAGAGTTGGGTGCCAGGTGCTCTGCCAGCACCTCCTGTGATCACGAATGTCTTTTGATCATGGCAGCCCCGGTTGAAGGCCATTACTCTGGTTCCCACTTCACAGCTGAGGAGGCTGAGGTTGGGATCATTCTTGCTTTGTACCCTCCTTTTTCTCTTACTGGCCTGTTTTTCATTCCCAGCTATGGTGTTCCTCTGTGTACTCCAGCTTGGTCCTTGGCTCCTCCTTTTTTTTTTTTTTTTTTTTAAGTAATGTCTACACCCGGCACCCAACATGGGGCTTGAACCCACAACCCCGAGATGAAGAGTTGTACACTTCACTGACTAAGCCAGCCAGGCGCCCTGTGTCCTTTGTTCCTTCTGTTAGCTCTCCCTGGCATCTCCTGTAGGAGTCTTCCGCAACCCCCACCCCAATCTCAGCATATAGTCCTTTCTTTTACTTGGTCTCCCTTCAAGGTGGCATCCCTTTCCCACCAGCTTCATTTAATTAAACTTGCATTAGCATTTTCGTTCTGGACCATCCCTTTTTAGGAGGCCGTGGTGTTATGACTCTAGGGATGGTCTTCTCCACCCTTCTTCTGGTGGAGAGTCCTGCTGGAAATGCTGTTCTTCACATATTGCCACTGTAGTTGGGATTTCAGCCTCAAATTGGTTTGGCTCTCTTGTCCCCTCCGCAGTGCTGGCTGAAATCCTTTGCTGTCTCCAAAGGCAAATCCCCTGGCTTGGGGGGTGCAGTCTCTTCCTTGTCTGACGTGGTAGAACTCAAACTGGAGAGTTTCTCCTTCAGAAGGTCTGGGGTGGGGCCCAATAATTTGCATTTCGGATGCTGCCAATGAGAGAATCCTTGGCACCTGTTCTGGTAAATCGAGTTTTACTGAGGCACAGCCGTGTGCATTCAGGACACCCTATGACCTGCAGGCCTAAAATATTTGTTCTCTGGCCCTTTATACAAAGAGTTTGATTACCTCTGCTTCACAGTGGTATGGATGACCTCAGTGCTGAACATTTTCTGTTGAATTCATATTTTATCATTGAGAACTCTATATATTAAAGAGACTGATTCACAAATTATTCCTCAGAAGTATGATATGGGGGATATATGCATATTTTGAAGTGTTAGGGAGTATAACAAGCATGGCACTTTTAAGTCTTCTGTTTTATCTAAAAATAATGTGAGTTTTTTTATTCTATTCCAGAAACATCAGTGCTTGGTTTAATATGAAACATTTTTCCTCCTTAATCTTTGAGTAAAGTTGATGCTACTGGATATTTTTTTTTTTTTTAAAGATTTTATTTATTTATTTGACAGATAGAGATCACAAGTAGGCAGAGAGGCAGGCAGAGAGAGAGGGGGAGGCAGGCTCCCTGCTGAGCAGAGAGCCCGATGTGGGGCTCGATCCCAGGACCCTGGGATCACGACCTGAGCTGAAGGCAGAGGCTTTAACCCACTGAGCCACCCAGGCGCCCCTGGATATGTTATTTTAATCCTACTTTCACTCTGTTTGAGAAATAAGCCATTAAGATTTGCATTTTTTTGTCATAAGTTGCAAATATTTGTCTATGCTTTGAATTCAGATCTGTCAATCTTTTTCTTTCTCGTCCTCTCTGTATCCTAAGAATTTATTAATATTTTTTATATGTTTTTTCGTTCTTTTAAAAAAATATTTGGCTGTTATTTAATACTTGGAGTGTGGCGTGGAGTATGGATTTTTTTTCCTGTACATTTTTTCCAGCACCATTTGTTAATTCATCCTTGTCTTATTAAATTAAAATGACACCTTAATCATATGTTGAATCCTTAGATCTGTTGTGGGAATTGCTCTTTTATTCCATTTATCTGTCTGTTCCTTTGCCATGACCTTGCTATTTTCATCATTATAATCACTCTATAGTAGGCTTTACTCTCTGGTAGTGCCTATGCTCTGTTTTTGTTGTTGTTTTATCCCGTATTTTTCAGTTTAGGGTTTCAAAATAACTTATTGGGAAATCTCATTAAATGTATATAAATTTGGGGAGACTTGTCATCTTTATAATATTGAATTATTCTGTGATTATGAATCTTTGGGTTTATGCAATCTTTTATAGCTTTTGTTTTTTCCCTAATGTCTGCAGATTACTTGTTTCTTGCTCTTTATTTAAAAATATTTATTTAGAATGAGGTGATTTCCCCTTGCCCCTCCCTTCTTCCCAGTGGTAAAGAGCAAGAATAGAGAAAGAAACTGATTACATTCTATGTATCTTCCAACCAAGCACCTGTATTACTCAGGGTGGTTATGTTAGCCAAAATCGGTGTCCTAACAAAATAAAAAGTTACCCCCCCCGGGTGCCTGGGTGGCTCAGTGGGTTGGGCCGCTGCCTTCGGCTTGGGTCATGATCTCAGGGTCCTGGGATCGAGTCCCGCATCGGGCTCTCTGCTCAGCAGGGAGCCTGCTTCCCTCTCTCTCTCTCTCTCTCTCTCTCTGCCTGCCTCCATCTACTTGTGATTTCTCTCTGTCAAATAAATAAATAAAATCTTAAAAAAAAAAAAAAAGTTACCCCCCCAAACATTTACTTCTTTGAGAGAACACACAAGGTGGAGGGGGAGAGGGAGAGAGAATCTCAAACAGACACCCCGCTGAGCAGGGAACCCTATGTGGGGCTTGATCACAGGGCCCCAAGATCATGACCTGAGCAGAAGTCAGATGCTTAACCCACTAAGCCATGCAGGAGCCCCCATTTGCGGTCTTTTTCTTATACATTTCTTTTTTTTTTTTTTAAAGTAGGCTCTGTGCCCAGTGCAAGGCTTGGACTTGCTACCCCAAGATCAAGAGTTGCATGCTCTCCTGATCCGCTCATATGCCTCATACATTTCTTTTTCTTAATAAATTATAGAGTATTTATAGAACAGGTTTTAATGTGACAGTCCTTTTAGTTTTTACCGGAATGCATTATTGTATATAATCTTCAATGATATTAAAGAAGTGTCCTCTTCTCAAGGTCTGTTTCACTAAATTGCAGAATTCTATGTACATAATGTTTTTGACAAAGTTTGTCACCTTGACATTGACCCTGCAGTTTTCTGTACCACAAAAATCCTTGGTAGAGTCTGACCCTGTTATTGTGGTAATTCTCCACAAAGAAGTTCAGTTTCCCTGCTGATTTGAGGATGACCTCAAATTTCTTGCCAGGAGGAATTATAGGAGTTCTATCTTATCTTCAGGTTCATCCCAAGGGCTTCTATTTTCTGACCATGCTGTCGTATTGTGCAGCTGCTGGCGTCTTTTGTGTCCAGGTTTCTGGCCCACAGTCTTTGAAAATGTGCTCTTCCTCAGAGAAGTTTTTGTGGCTTCTTGTTTCCCTTCCTTTCTCTTTCATCCCTGTGAAGATGAACTGAATACTCTAGCAATCTCCATTTGCCTCCTCTGTTGAAGTTCTGCTTTTTGCACCTGCTTC
The DNA here is from genome assembly GCF_022355385.1 of Mustela nigripes. NCBI lineage: Eukaryota > Metazoa > Chordata > Mammalia > Carnivora > Mustelidae > Mustela > Mustela nigripes. The sequence continues at coordinate 109,816,121 of NC_081563.1, forward strand.
CTGACCCCTGGTGTGAGTTCAGGCCCTGCCCTGTCCTGCAGCCTGTGGGTCCCTCCCCACACCCCATTTCAAGTGATGGGTTTGTGCCCTCACCTCTTGAGCTCCCTGTGGGATCTGCTGTGGGCTCCCCCACGGGGGGGTGGTGGTGCCCAGATGCTGCTCTGCTCCCCCTCAGAAGCCGTGGTGGAGGTAGATGGGGCAGGGAATCTTTTATTCCTTGGGCAGTAAAGGCAGATGGGGTCCAGCTCACTTGTCCTAGCCTTTAGTTCAGTGCCTGGGGCAATGCTCCAGAGTGGCTTCAAATTTTTTTCTCCCAATTTCTGTTTTCAACTCTTAACATCTCATACTTTCTTTCTTTCTTTTTTTTTTTTTGGAATAGGTGACAGGTGTCAGTCAACTCCTAAAATACATTTTCCAGACTTTGTTTTGACTGACTCCCTTTCATTGATAAGTATATACACATCAAGTGTGCCCGTGCGCATCTCAAGCAAGTTTCACAGAAACCATACCTAACTTCGTGTACTGTGGGTTCTGAAATCTTATACTCCTGTTTGATGAAAAAATCAGTTGTGATGCCCTGAACTGAGATTGAGATCTGGCCATGAAATCCATACATGACTCCGCCTGTGAGTTGGAAAGGTTATCTATCCATACTGTCCTCTGGTTAAGGAACTGCATGGGCTTCAGAAGGAACAATGGGGAAGGAGCTCGACACAGAATAACCTGCAAAAAAAAGAAAAGTTTCATTGAGTTGTTATTCCATAAACCCCACCTTTTTATTTATTTATTTATTTATTTATTTTAACCCCACCTTTTAAATTAAAAAAAAATTTTTTTTAAAAAGATTTTATTTCTTTGACAGAGAGATCACAAGTAGGCAGAGAGGCAGGCAGAGTTAGAGAGAGGGAAGCAGGCTCCCCGCCAAGCAGAGAGCCCGATGCAGGGCTCGATCCCAGGACCCCGGGACCACGACCCAAGCCTAAGGCAGAGGCTCAACCCACCGAGCCACCCAGGCGCCCCAAATTTTTTTAAAATTTTAAAAAAGATTTTATTTATCTATTTGACACAGAGAAAAATCACAAGTAGGCGGAGAGGCAGGCAGAGAGAGAGGGGAAGCAGGCTCCCCACTGAGCAGAGAGCCTGATGTGTAGGGCTCTATCCCAGGACACCGCCCCCCCCCTTCCCCGAGATCATGACCTAAACCAAAGGCAGAGGCCCAACCTTCTAAGCCACCCGGGTGCCCCTGAGCCCCACCTTTTTAAAGGGTGTGCTTCAGTTGTTTTAGTATGTTCACAGAGTTGTGGCCCCCACCACTATCTCCTCTCCACACCATTTTTGTGAGCCCAGACAGAAAACCCCGTACCTATCAGTGGTCGGTCCCCAGCCTTCCCTCCCCTTCCCTCCCCTCAGCCAGCCTCTGGCAACCACGCACCTGCACTGTTTCTGTGGATTTGCTTTATCTAGATATTTCCTGTAAGTGGAATCCTACCATATGTGCTCTTTTGTGATGGGCTTTTAGCCTGTTTTCATAATTTATCCACATGGTGGCAGGTGTCAGTGCTACATTATTAGTCAGTCGATGGACATTTGGGTGTTTCTCCATGGTGGCTTCTATGAGTTCTGCTTCCCTGCATGTTCCTGTGCATGGGTTAGTATGAGCATGTTTCCCTTCTTTTGGATAAATATCAAAGTGTGGGATTACTGGGTTATATGATAATTCTATGTTTAACACTTTTGGGAACTGCCAGACTTTTCCAGGGTAGTGGGTCGGCAAGATGACAGTTGTCCTCATCCTCAATGACCCTTGTTAGTGCCTGTTTGGTTGTAGCCATTCCAGTGGATATGAAGTGTTATCTCACTGTTGATTTCATTTGCATTTCCCTAATGACTAAAGAGGGGGAGAGCATCTTTTCATGTGCTTATTGGCCATTTATATAATGTCTCTGGAGAAATGTCTATTCAGATCCTTTTTAACTGGGTCATTGTCTTTTTATTGTTAATGTTTTATGTACTAGTTTCTTATCTATAAAAAGTTTATAAACTTTCCCCATTTTATGGGTTACCTTTTACTTTCTGATGTCCTTTTCAAACAAAAGTTGTTTTGTTTTAATTTTGATTTATTTTAGAAAGAGAGTGCAAGTGGGGTGAGGGGTAGAGGGAGAGAGTAAGAATCTCAAGTAGCCTCCCTGCTGAGTTTGGAGCCTGACATGGGGCTCAGATCTCACAACGCTGAGATCATGACCTGAGCCAAAATCAAGAGTTGGGTGCTTAGTCAACCAAGCCACCAGGCACCCAAAACATAAGTTTTTAATTCTGGGGGAAGTCTCATTTACCTATTTTGTTGTTGTTGTGCTTTTGATGTTTTATCTAACGAATCATTGCCTCACCCAAAGTCGCCAAGATTTGCCCCTATGTTTTTTTTAAGAGTTTAAAAAAAAAAATATATATATATAGTTTTAAGTAGTCTACCTGACTTGGGGCTCAAACTCATGAATGCTCCTCCAACCAATCCATCCACAGTGAGTTTTGTGATTTTTTTTTTTCTTAAGAGTTTTATAGTTTTATCTTTTAGATTTAGGTCTTTGATTGGTTTTGAGTTAATTTTTGTATATGGTATGAGGTAGGGGTCCAGCTTCATTCCTTTATGTGTGATTTCCGGTTCTCTCGGCACCGTTTGTTGAAGACTGTTCTTTCCTCATTGAATTGTCCTGGCACCCTTGTTGTAAATCACCTGATCATAAATGTTACAGTTTACTTCTGGATTCTCTCTTCTGTCCTGTAGATCTGTTTGTCCATCCTTATAGCAGGGTGTCATAATTACTGTAGATTTGTACTAAGTTTTGAAATTGGAAAACATGAGTCCTCCAGTTTTGTTCTTTCTCAAGATTGTTTTGTCTATTCTGGGTCCTTTGCATTTTTATTTGAATTTTAGGATCATTTTGTCGATTTTTGCCAGAAAGGCAGATGGGATTTTTGATAGTGATTGCATTGAATCTGTAGATCAGTCTCAATAGTATTGCCAAGAACTACATATTTTTAACTGAAAAATTTCACGAGATATTATCTATTTGCACTAGGAGCAATGCATTTTATGTTCTAGCTTATTCTAGCCCATTCCATTCTTTTTTTTTTTTTTTTTTTAGTTAAAATAATTGCTGGCCCCAGCTCCCTGAATTGATTCCTCTATTCATGTTCGTGGGTTGTTAATTTATTGTTTGTAAAACATGCCTTGGGTCAGTGGTCCTCAACCTTGACAACAAATTGGAATCATCTGGAGAACTAAGAAATGACAGCTGCCTGGTCTCATCTGAGAAGCTAAGGTACACTTGATCAGGAGTATAGCCTAACTGTTGGGGTTAAGAAAAAAAAAATTCCCAGGTGATTTCAGTGTGCAACCAGGGCTGGGAACTTTTGCTCTCAGTGAAGTCAAGTGCAGCTATTTGCCCCTTTGAGAGCCTCTGCCTAGTTGACTGAATGTACTGTGGGATGAAGAGTGCGTAATGTTAGCTGCAGAGCCTCATGCTAGAGAGGTCCGTGGGCTTTTTCTTCATTTAACCTGAGCACTGACATTGTTTTTCCAAGAGATAAAAGGCTTTAACTTTCTCCTGGGTGTGTGTAGTTGTCAGTGGTCTGTAGAGAGGGCAAGGATAGAGCAGTCCCTGGGGAGTGTCCTTTCTCAGGAATTTTTGTGTCTTGCTTTTTTGTGATAGGAAATGGACTGATTTGAGAAGAATATGCAGGAAATGCATGACTTTTTTAGGGATTGTTGTATAAAGAATCCTGAAACTATTGGTTAGTTATTATTGAAGTATATGAGGCTGTTGGTCAGAACTGATCAGAATTAAAGTCAGAATTACTGGAAAAATAGCTGAAAGTGAGTCCTGTCTCAGAATATTAAGGAATATTAAGACTGTGGTGGAAACACACAAAATAGCTTGTTTTACTCCATGAATATTTCTTTTCTCAATTTACTTGAAAGTAAAATTTTTTGTTTGTGCACCTGTACATATGCACATGTGTATATTCGTATTTTGAAATAGAGATACAGGGGCTTTTTAAACCATTTAAAAAAAAATTTAGCAATGTACTTTAGGCATATGACTAAATCATTAAATAGCCCTTTAAAACATGGCTTTTAACAGCTCATTTGTGCTGAATGCATCATGTTTTATTTGACAAATCCTTCTATTGTTGGGCATTTAGCTTATGAGCCGTTTTGTGCTGCGGTGAACACAACACAATAGTGAACAGCCTTGTATGGAAATCTGGGTGCATTTTTCAGATTATTTCTTTAGGCTGCTTTTTTGGAAAGGACATCATTTGCATTTTTAAGGCTTTGCTACATAACATATACAGTATACTTACTGTATCCAGGTTAACATACTGGGAATCATTGTTATGGTTAAGCTTTCCTCCCTCCTCCCTTTTTTAAAAACCAGTTTGGGCAAAGAATAGAATCATATTTATTTTGCTTTTCTTTGATAACTAGTGGGTTTGAACACTTTTGAGTTTTGGGGGCCGTTTATATTTTGTTTGGCTTATTTATTTCTTTTACCAATTTTTCTAGCTTTGTGTTCCATCTTTTTCCTGGTGATTTATAGCAGTTCTTTTTACAGCCAGGATATTAGCATTTTAGTAAATGTTACAAATATGTTTCCCAGTTTGTCTTGTTATTTTATGATGTATCCAGGAAGTGTTGTGTGGTTTTTTTGTTTTTTTTTTTAAGGTTTTATTTATTTATTTGACAGAGATCCCAAGTAAGCAGAGAGGCAGAGAGAGAGAGGAGGAAGCAGCCTCCCCACCAAGCAGAGAGAGCCGGATTCGGGGCTTGATCCCAGGACCCTGGGATCATGACCTAAGCGAAAGACAAAGGCTTTAACCCACTGAGCCACCCAGGCGCCCTCCAGGAAGTTTTATTTATAGATCATTTTTAGGGCTTTAGCTTTTTAAAAAAAAAAAGCCATTTTTCAGACTCTATGGTTTCAAACAAAGCATTTTTCTTAAAAATGAATAAAAATCTGTCAGAATGTGATTTTGCTTAAAAGGTTTTTTAGATTTCAAATCTGCTTGTCTTTCAAAGTATGATGGGAATAATCAGCTGAATTTTAAAAAGTTAGATATGAACTTGAAGATTTTTCACCATCCTGGTCCCAATAATTAGGAACTTTAAGTGGGAGCACCCGGAAGTTGGGTGCTGTTATTCTGAAGAACCAGAAAGGGGGGCTAGAGGTCATCGACAAGCTTTCCACTCCACTTTTAAATTTCGACAGTTGTGGTGTTTCGTACTTTTCTGTTTGGGCATGTATGGTGTCTCTTTGGGGTTGATGGAGTTCTTGAGCTTTCATTTCTTGTTTTTATGCCGGTACTATTAAAAAATGGAGACTTTTGTATCATACTTAAATAATAGCCTCTAGTAACTCTTTCTAATTATGTCCTTTAGGCTTTTTCCAAAATATGGACTTGCTGTGTATTCCAGGTCTCTGGAAACGCTTGTCCTAACTAGTTTTTAGTCTTTGTTAGTCTTGTTAACTCCTGAGGTCGTGGGCGGGATTTTAATAACACGTGCAGCACAGGACTCAGAGAAGGTGCTCTGGGCTCTCTCTGCCTATCCACACTATTCTCTTTCCCTTTCCACGGTTCCTAGTGGGAAATGAGACTGGTTTGGTATCTATTCTCTTGCTGCTTCTGGCTGGGTGTGAGACCCTGCTTTCCCTCTGTGCCCCTCCCTTCCTTGGCTGGTGAGTCTGTGGGTTTTCTAATCGATCCTTTGTGTTCATTCTGAGGATACTGAGGTACATCTGGGGAGAAGTGGCCTGTCTGAGACCTCCGCATGACCATCTTCAGGTCTTTCCTGGTTCTGAGTTCAAAATTCTGACCCTGAGTCACTTCAGTCTGATGACAGGGATTATCTAATTGTGATCATTCTTAGACACTGGAGAAGTTTTCAGGAGTTCTGGGGCTAGCAGGTTCCTGGGGGGATCTTGTCATCCCTCTTCACACACACTCCTGATTCTATTCCAGAATTATTCCTGTCTTCCATGGTAATGAGGCCGTGGAAATGGGTACAGGAGGGGGGAGCAATAGCAGGGGAGCCCCCTTGAGCTGTCAAGTCTGGGTGGGTCAAGGAGAAAGCACCCCACACCAGCAGGCAGAGAATGGGGCTGTTCAGAGAGAGATTGGGGCATTAGAGGATAAAGACACGTCCAGTCTGATGGGAAGCTTTTGGGGTTAGCTTTTCAGCTTAGTTGAACTTAGCTGTACTTGTTCACGTGCTAAGGCACAGTTTGTTAAGGAAAAATGGAATGGTTTGTGTTAGCTGAGCTTGACTTATTACCACTGATCATTGTCATTGGGCTGTTTTTTTTAATTTGGTCATTTTGCCAGGAGTATAAATCAGACATTACTCCTTAGATCTTTGGGTAATTAAGGAAGATTGGCAACCCTCCATTTTTCTTGAATTAAGTCATTATTATCCTATTTGTAATATGGGATTAAATGTGTTAAGCAAAGGAAAGGCATTTTTAATTTTTTTGAAAGACAGTTGCAACTTAAGCATGTGGGCAAAATTATTTTTATTGGCTTGTTTTGCATGTATATTTACGAGTTTTAAGCTTTTTTTTCTAATCACAAATGTAATACATGTTCATTAATAATGTAAAACAGACAAGCATAAAGAAATAGGACCCCACATACAATCTGACACTCAGGAAGGATCACTGTTAATATTTAGGTAAAGTATCTAGACTGCCTGTTTACCAAACAAACATAGTTTTTATATAAAAATGGGGAGGGTATTCTGCTTCTTCCCTCCCTCCCCCCACTTAGTAACAGAGCGGGACTGTTTTCCTGAATGGCTTTTGAAGTGTTTTATTGTAAAGCATTTTATTGTCATAATTTAGTTAGCCAGCCCTTAAATATTGAATATCGACTTATTCTATAACTAAAGTAAATAAAATTATACTCATCTAGTTATATTCCTAGAGCTATGATTTTATTGGATATGCATTTTTATTTTTTTAAAGAATTGATTTATTTGAGAGAATGGGGGAGGAGGGATGGGTAGGCTCATACCAGGAGGGGGAGGGGCAGAGGGAAAGGGAGAGAATCTCAAGCAGACTCCCTGCTGAGTGGGGATGTGACACTGGTCTCCATCCAGGAACTCTGAGATCATGACTGAAGTGGGAAGAGCCGTCTGCTTGACCAGCTAAGCTACCCAGGCGCTCCTGGATATGCATTTTTAAAGGGATGGATGTTAAACATTTAAAAGTTATTTTGACCAAAAACATATAGATGAAAATGAAGGTGAATATTGCTTTCATCTTGGAGTGAGGAGGGGCTTCCTAAGTACAAAAGTATTAGAAGCAATTGAAAAAGATGTGAGATTGGACTTAAGGGAGGTGAAAAAGCTGTTCTTTATTTCAAGTGATATAAACAAAAAAAAAAAAGCAGTCTTTGACTTTTTCTGGGGGAAAATGTTTGCAACATGACAAACAGTTAATGTCCATAATTTGTAAGGAGCTCTGACCAGGGAATAAGAAAAAAGTCAAACCTACTGAAAAAAATGGACAAAAGGCACTTTAACAGTTCATAAGAGAATTATAGACGCATGGATCAAAGAAATCAAGACTGAAACCAGATGTCATTATTCGCATGTCAAATATGCAAAAGTTAAAAAAAAAATCCAGGACTGGCAAGTGAATTTAACATACAGTTTTCTTCTCTTGTGCTTTCTTTGTTAGCTTGTCAGTTTTCCCAGAAGGAATTGGGAAGGTTTCCCATTTCCTATTTCGTTACCAGGAGGTTAGGATGTAACTGACCTATAAATTTGTCTTAAGCCTGGCATCTTTTTTTGGGGCACAATTCTTTGTTTTTGTAGTTTTCTCTATTTGTGTACTGTTACTTGTTCAGGATTTTAAAAAATTGTTTTAAAAAAGTTGCCCATTTTGCTTAAATTTTGGAGTACATTCATGTGCTTCTTTTAAGTCAGTTACAAAATACAAACTCAATGTAAGAGCATGAAGAGTAAGTAGTACGTAATATCTTGTGTTTTGCCCTCGTTTTCAGAAGATAGCCTTTGTCCTGTTCAACAAGTATTTTAAGTTTCATGGAAGAGGTTTGGTATTTGTTTTTTGATTTAGGAGTAGGTATTTTGTCCGCCTTTTTGGCATCTATGGAATTGACAAAATGATTTGGTTGCTCTGTTTCTGGTCTGAGAATGGTACTGGCCCCAGGGCTATGTCCTTCTTGCTTCTGAAGTATTAACATCCTTTTTTAAGGAAATGGTAAAATATAAAGATAACAGTTCTATATATATGTCTGTTACTCACCCCCCCCAAAATTTTGTGTGTGTGTGTTTTTTTCTCTGTGAAATCAAAACCTTGAAACTGTAGCACTTAGTACCTTTGCATATCCCAATTAAGAAACTAGAGAAGAGTTGTAAATATTTTTGTGTGCGTTCAGAGTGGCCTTTACAGGGGGAAAGTCAGGAGGAACGTTATTGAGCTGCAAGTGATGTTTCCTCTCAACTGCTCACAGGGGCCTTGGCTTTGATCTCAGCCTTGTAACCCTGTGTGCAAAGGGCAGGTCTTCACATTTCCAGAGTGTGGTGGCATACAAAGGGGAAGGGTGCTGGCTGGTGCTGGGACAGAAGTTCAAGGATGCACACTGATAACTCAGTCTTGCTTTTGTGGAGTGGCTCCTCCTGCTTAATTTTTCTCTCAAAAATACACTTGTATTTTTCCAGTATTAGAACTTCTGACCCGATTTCTGTGTTTTGGTGTCTGATAGTCTAGTGGAGTAGAAAGCCAGTCCTTCCAAACCCTGGATTTACTAATCAGCTTAAAAAAATACTTTCCAAAAACAAATCTTCGTAGGGTCATAGTACTTGCCCTTGTCCTTTGACGATTTTTCTCTGATTTGTAACTAAAGTGACATTTTGGTAATATGCAGCTTTGCCCTCATGGAAGCTTTTTTTCTTAATTAATATTTTTTAGCCTTTTAAAGGATTTATGAAAGAAGCATACACATGTTGGAAAATAATTCTAACTTGTCAGAATTGGATAAAGCAAATTGTAAAAGTCACATGGGCCTCTTTTACCTCCCTGCACTTCCTGGCAGTTTGCGCTTTATCCTTCCCAGCCCTTTCTTATGTCCACAAATGTGTTCGGTAAAATTATACTTTTAATAAAAATGGGATTATACTACACATACTGTGCAACTTGCATTTCTCAAAGGACAACATACATAATTTCAGTTTAACTGAAAATAAGCTATTCTTCAAAAGCGTTTCTTTAGTTACTTTTTTCCCTGGTATTTCCATTATTCCTCTTCTTGACATAATCTTCACTGATGGATGTTGCCTTGGTGCTTTTCTTCTGAATCTTTACATTTTTAATAAACATAGCTTAGAATGGATTTATGGTTATGCAGATTTTATTTTTGGAAATAAATTACCTTTCTCTTCTGCCCTGAATGTAGCGTTTTAGCAAGAGAAAAACCGTTTCTCCATTCATATTCTCATTATTTCAAACTGAGTAGTAATTTTTGTCCCCAAACAGCAAAAGACCAATGTTTAGTTTCTGAAATTTAAAAAAAAAAAAAATAGGATCCCTGGAGGCTTCCTGAAGGCTGGACTGATACAAGTGTGATGGCATGTGTATGCTTATTTGCCTCAAGGCCGTCAGTGATTGTGATGCTAACTCACTCCTGAACAAACAGTAGAAAAAGTTGCAGCATTAAAAAAATAAGTTTGCAGTGGAACTTTTCTTTTTTTTGGGGGTAAAGATTTTATTTATTTGACACAGATCACAAGCAGGCAGAGAGGCAGGCAGAGAGAGAGGGGGGGAAGCAGGCTCCCTGCTGAGCAGAGAGCCCGATGTGGGGCTCTTTCCCAGGACCCCAAGATCATGACCTGAGCCAAAGACAGACCGTCAACCCACTGAACAACCCAGGCGCCCCGGGAACTGTTTTCTAACAGGAAACTTGGTATCTGGCTAAACTCACCTGTGTTTTTCTTTACAGTGGTGGGCCAGACTCCTGACTGGTGTTCCAGAGACAGCTGCCCCAGGTCAGGCTCTGGGTTCGTTTTTATTGTGAAACATATGCACAGGTATAAGGGTATGTAAAACAATAAAATGAACATCTGTGTACCTATTGATAATCCAGCTTAATAAATAGAGTACGAGCCAGCTTTTTTTTTTTCTAGAAGCACCCTCACAATACATTTGTAAGAGGCTTTAAAAGAAGGTGATTTTTAAGTAATCACATCTTCTCTCTGTTTCACCACAAACAGCACTGGTGGGGTGTTGTGGTGCTGGCATTGAACACAGTGTAGAGTCATAAAGCCCAATCGTCATAATTTTGTCACATAGGAGCTCCAGGACCTTGACCAGGCTTCGCCCCTCTTGGTTTTCTTACTTGTGAAGTGTGGACCCAGTCATTTCCGAGGGCCGTTGCGAAAATAAAGTGCACAGGTATGATACGTTAACCTGAAAAATAAAAGTTATTTTATGGGTTTATTAACCGAGATTTGCAACTTTGGACATAAAAGCTATGGCCAACAAACAAAGGAGAAAAAGGTTACTTTATGGAGAATGAGGAAGTCCGAAATCCTTGGAAGAAAAGTAGGAGTTCAGGGTGATGTGAGGGTTTGTCTTTGGCTGAGTTGCAGGAGTGGTTAATTTCTTAGATGAGATACTATACATTTTCCCCTCTTCCGGCCTGTTATTGATGATTCTTTCCTCTTGAGATTCTTCTGTTAGGGTTGTAATTTACAATTCTTATAGTTGGCATTCAGTGATACTGGCTCCCCCTTCTAACTTCCTGACTCTATTTTAGTGAAGTTTCCCTTTATAAATTTTTGTATTTCCCCCTTTTGATTGAGATTTTTCTCCAAAAGCATTACTGATCAGTAGTCAGAGTCTTATAATTTAGTGGCTTTTGTCTCTCAGTGCTAGGATGGACCTTTCCTGTGTGTCATGTCCCACACTGGGAGAAAATTCTACAGATTGGAAATTCTACAGATTGAGGTCACTTTTGAGTAACAAGGAGGGGTGCAGGGAGAACTCTCTGGCATCTCCCATTTCTAGTGCATAGTTATCCAGATTGTAAGCGTTGGAGATTTTCTCTTTATTGGGTATGTTCATTAAAAAAAAAAAAAGATTTTATTTATTTATTTGACAGAGAGAAAGAGGAGCACAAGCGAGGGAAGCAGCAGGCAGAGGGAGAGGGAGAAGCAGGCTCATGGCCCAGCAGGGAGCCCAACGCAGGGCTCTATTCTGGGACTCTGGGATCATGAACTGAGCCAGAGGCAGACACTTAACAGACTCAGCCACCCTTGTGCCCATGGGTATGTCATTTTTATAAAAGTTTGACAGGCAACAAGTACAGAATCAAAAGTAACATGACAGTTCCAAATTCTGTGATGGTTCTTTTTTTTTTTTTTTTTTTTTTAAAGATTTTATTTATTTATTTGACAGAGAGAGATCACAAGTAGGCAGAGAGGCAGGCAGAGAGAGAAAGAGGAGGAAGCAGGCTTCCCGCTGAGCAGAGAGCCCGATGCGAGACTCGATCCCAGGACCCTGAGATCATGACCTGAGCCAAAGGCAGAGGCTTTAACCCACTGAGCCACCCAGGTGCCGCTCCCCCTCCTTTTTTAAAGATTTTATTTATTTGACAGAGATCACAAGTAGACAGAGAGGCAGGCAGAGAGAGGGAGAGGAGGAAGCAGGCTCCCCACCGAGCCAAGAGCCCAACTCAGGACCTGATCCTAGGACCCTGGAATCATGACCCAAGCTGAAGGCAGAGGCTTAACCCACTGAGCCACCCAGGCATCCTTGTGTGATGGTTCTAAACCAGAATCCTAGATCTGAAAGTAGCTATCTAGGGGCACGTGGGGGGCTCAGTTGGTGGAGCGTTCAACCCTTGATCTCTGGGTTGTGAGTTTGAGCCCCTTGCTGGGTGTGGAGATTACTCAAATAAAATCTTTGAAAGGAGCCAACTAAAAATATTCATTGGCACTGATTACAATTTAGGGGAGAAAATTCTCTCTATAGGAAGCAGACCCAGAGTTCATTACGCCTACTAGAAGTCATCCCTTTGAGCTCATCATGAAAACAGAATAATGAATATGACAGGAGCATTTTTAAGAATGAACTGAGTTCATTTGGGAAGGTACAGTGCAGGTATAAATATGAAGCAATAGCTGGTGGGCTTTTTGCGAAACAGCAAACCTCTGCAGATACTTTAAAACAGTATTGTTATCTTGAAAGAACTGTTCTAACCAAATGTAATAATACAGTAAAGTTGATAATTCAGAAACCATGAGTTTTGGATTAGAATCTAGACTCTGTTAATAGTCCAGATGAAAAAGAGACTTTGTGAATCCTGAACCTTCTAACAGGCCAGGGCTGGACATGTTGGGGGAAGCAGTCTCATCCAGATGTGTCTGCTTCAATTCTAGGAAATCATTACTTTCAGGTCAGCAGGCAGTGTGGAGGTCCAGTCAGGGTTTGCTGACTTTCGACAGGTTGTGTGAATGCAGCACGTCTGTTCCCTGGGGTTTGGCAGCACGTGGGTGGGTTAGCAGCACCTAGGAGGGGTCTTTCCAGGGAGGCTGAAGAGAGTCTTTCTGGAGGTCTTTTACTGTAGATGAAATTTCCAGGTGCAAGGTGTGATTCTGAAGTTTTCATCTCCAGAGTGTGTGGTGAAAACACGTCTCTACTAGCGCCTGGTTATTTTCAACAGGAGCTACGAGGCTTTTACACAGTTGAAGTGTATCTCTATCAACCATGGGTCAAAGGCGGCGGGGACGGAGTGTATCAGTCTTTCTCTGGTTATTTCAGAGGGTCAAAGTCTGAAGGGCTGGGTCTGAGTTAGCAAGGGCCAATGTCAGTGCTTTAGGCCCAGATAAGAGGGGAGGTCTCTGCCGATTTTGCCTGTTGAATCTTAATAGTGCCCTTAGCACATTGGACCAATCTGAGGGCAGAAGTGTCGTAAACCTGGCTGAGCGGCGCAGATTTGCTGAAACACCTGCCTGCCAAAATGGGTTCCTCCATCACTCTGAAGTTAAAGAGGAGTTCTCCACATGAGGATGATTTTTTTTCTAACAGAATTTTAGCTACAGAAACAGTAGTGGCCTCGGGTGCGAGAGACAGCAGTGGTCCAGGGAGAAAACATAAGAACCATGACTAAAACATATTTAAATCCGTGAGATGGGGGGTAGCTCTATGAAATCCATTTGCCAAACCTTGAATGGCCCCTTTGGTAATTTCAAGTGAGTGGTGTGAGTGAATTTTTTGCATTATGTTTTGGACACATGGGGCAGGTGAGGTAGGCACTTTTTGTGGCTTTATTTATATCTCCCCACTGTATTGGTTCATGAATTGGGCCAGATTATTTGGTCCAAACCACAGTTTATTTATTTATTTTTTTATCAAAGCAACAATGATTAGATTCCCAGTATTGTTTTTCCTATTCTGGGGGCCAGTTGTCAGGTGTCTCTGGTCAGTTTTTCAAAAGCCTCATTTGGGAGAATATCTCATTGGACTGTGAAGGAGGTTTGGCTCTTGATTTCTTTGAGAGCAGTGTTTTGGTGGCAGTATCGTGGGGTGGTTTCCTTCGGCCTCCAAAGAGTTGAATCTGGAATGCCCAGGAAATTCAGTAAAAGAGCAGCTGGCAAAAGTAGGGCATTTAATGAATTTTAACCCTAGGAGCCATTTTTAATCTTATCCTCCTTGGACATAAGGGTACCACATTGTTGGCGTAACATTCCAGAGTGCTGAGCTACCTGAAGGCAGACCAGCTGTGGGTATAAATGTTTGTGGTTTGATCTATGGCCAAGGTACAAGCTTGCCTGAGAGCGTGAAACTCAGCCTGTGGGGCTCAAGTAGCTAAAGGTAGAAGTGCTGCCTCGGTCCCTTCCAGAGGGGCCACACTAGCATTCCCAGCATGGTACTTGTCATTCTCATCCTCTAAACCAGCACCATTGGTAAAACATGAAAAATCCGCCTTGGTTAGAGGAGTTTGCTAGGAATTGTCACAGGAAGTCCAGAGGTGATCTGTCGGTCTCAGGCATTTGTGAGGGGTCTCCTCCGTGAAGGAGGAGAGGAGAATAGCAGGCTTAATTATGGTTATGGCAGTGAGAAGGAGTTCCGTGACGAGCAGGTAGCAGGGGGATCCCCTAGGAGGTGAGGCGGCTGACTAAGCCCCTGAGTGTGGTGAGATTTTAGGGGGGTTTCTGCAGGCAGCACAAGCTTGGTTAGAGGGAATCCTGAGACTCTTTCTTCACGGGCCTGAACCAGAAGGGCAGTGACAGGAATGGTTCTGAGGTGGGGGCTGAAGGGACATCCCTGGGCACAGGTTCCAGTGTTTGGCTCTCCTATCCTGTAGGTTAGTGATGGTCCCCCATATTTTTGGGTAAGTACTCCAGGCATTTTCTTTCTTCTCACACACAATGAGGAAGGGGGAAGTTGATCATTAGGATGTCGAGGGCAGGAGGCTTTATTAGGCGTTTCTTTAAAGTCTCCAAAGCTAGGTCTTCTCGATCTTTCTGAATGACAGGGTCAGGTTTGTCATTTTTCAAGTAAAGCATACAATGGTTGAGCTGTAAGAGAGAAGTTTGGAATCTCAGTTTTGACAGTAGACAGCCAGCCCCCAAATACTTTGTAATTGGCACTTAGTTTAGGTTTTGGGTGCTGTGAAACCAGCCTGAGTCTAAATGTAGTCCTTGTTCTGAGATCAGGTGCCCTAAGATGAACCTGAGTTGTTGCAAGCTGCAATTTGTCTTTGAAGACTTTATGTTTTGTTTTGTTTTTAAAGGATTTTATTAATTTATTTGACAGAGAAAGACATCGAGAGAGGGAACACAGCAGGGAGAGTGGGAGAGGGAGATGGAGAAGCAGGCTGCTCGCCAAACAGGGAGCCCGATGCGGGGCTCAATCCCAGGACCCTGGGATCCTGACTGGAGCCGAAGGCAGATGCTTAACCGACTGAGCCACCCAGGTGCCCCAATTTTATGTCCTTTTGAGGCCAAAAGTTTTTAACAGATGAATGCTGCCTCCTGTGGAAATGTTTAAGAAAAGGAGCAGAAAAGCAGAACATACATACATATTGTAACCAACTAGAGCCTGCAGGAAACTTTATATCCTCTGAATCAACTTTTAAGGTTTATAAGGAGTTAAGAAGGACTGCCTGTGTAACCTGGAGCATTACTGTCCAGGTTTATTACTGTTCTTCCCAGGTGAAAGCAAGAAGATACTGTCCTTATGAACTGGAACACTAAAAGTGCACTATATAGAACAATTACAGGGAAGGAGGATTTGCTTTTAGTGGGAAAGGACATCAGTGTGTGGGGGTTGAGAACAACAGGGTGCCCAGGGATAATGTTACTTATTGCTCTGAGGTCCTGGACTAGCCTCCATCCTGGGCCAGGTGTCTTCTCACAGGTAAAGTAGGGGCTCCCAGGGCCTAGTACAGGGGATGATAAGGCCCTGAGTCTGTGGTCTCCTACTCCGGGCTTGATGCCTTAAAGGGCTTCTTTATTTATAGGGCATTTGTTCTGGGGAGAGGTGGCGAGGGATCTGTTTGAATCTTGGTGGGAGGCGTGCTGTGAATCCTGCCAGTATCAGTTGAGGAATCTGCCTATAAAGAGGGTGGCAGCTGACCCGATGGGGACAAATGCGCCGTGTCCCCAGACTCCCCTATCGTGCCATCAGAGATGGAGCAAACAGAAGAGGCTGAAGGCTCATTTAATCCACCTGGTTGGCAATTTTGATTCTAAACTTATTTCCTTCTTTCGGGAGAAATTCTGGCATAATACTTTCCTAAGAAATCTTGTCCCAGTGAATGAATGGGATGGAGAAACTAAGGAGAAAAGGGTGGGAATCTCCAAGGGTCTAACCGAAAAGGAATAGGTGCAGAGACAGGAACCTGTGAGGTTTATGAGAGAAGCCCCTTTCTCCACCCCAATTATTTGGGCTGTTTTCATGCTCTGTTGCCTGTAGGACCTACTTTCCAGGAGTGGCATAGCGCACAGAGAATATAGCTGTGGAGATTTCATTCTCAGTCTGAAGAGTGGTTTCTTCAGGCCAGTTAAGAGTGGGGACTGGGAAGAGCCCCTGTAGGTCCTTGGAGCCCCATTGCTGGGAATTAGGAGGACGTTGGAAAGGCTGGCAAGAGGGCTGAAGGCTTCTGGAATGTTTAGGTTTGTAACAGACTTTTTTCCCATTGCCCTGGCCCTTTGCACCTATAGCAGAAACCAAGGGGTTTTGGTCTGTTTAGGGGCTGTCATTGGCCAGAGTTGAAAATTGAGAGTTTAGTGGTCTTTCTTTTAGGTGGCCCTTGTGGGTGTGAGTGAGCTGGTTTGCCAAGCTAGCTAAATGTGGAGTAGACGCAGTTTCCCATTCCATGCTGCTCCTTCAACTAAAAAATCCTGGTTCAACCTGTTAGTAAATGAGAGCTAAATGCTACCCAGGTGTATTCTCTAAAGGAAGACTAGAATCTTCCCCAGAGACACTTTGGAGTTGGTTATAGTAGTTACGATGAGGTCATCAGGCTGTTGTGTGCAAATCTGAATTCTGTTCCAGTCAACAGACTTAGGAAAAGCTACTGTAATTGTCTGATGGAGATTTCCGGTGAGCGTTCTAGGATCTTGCCAAAGTTAGGGGTTTGTTTCTCTAAATGTTTTAGGATGTTCTCATGGGGCTAATTTCATCCAGTGTTTGGAGTGATCCTCCCTGAGCGCATGGCCTGGCTGATACAAATCTTAGAAACCGGGGTGGTAAGTTGGAATAAGTGTGTTAAATTCTTTAGCAAATGTGAATTCTGAGTCACTTTAGGAAACTCTTCAACTCTGGTGCACAGTCTGGCATTGGTCCAGGGAACACAAGAGATTTGGGTTTTCAGATCCTCAGAAGACTTAACTTTATTTTTTTAATTTTTTTTTTTAAAGATTTTATTTATTTGACAGAGAGAAATCACAAGTAGATGGAGAGGCAGGCAGAGAGAGAGAGGGAAGCGGGCTCTCTGCTCAGCAGAGACTCGATCCCAGGACTCTGAGATCATGACCCGAGCCGAAGGCAGCGGCTTAACCCACTGAGCCACCCAGGCGCCCAGAAGACTTAACTTTAAAGGGGCAGTTTTTATTATGTTCAGGAAAGGAGGGAGTGGGAGAGTTTCAGAGGAAAAGGGAAGTTCAGGAGTGAACGCAAGACAGCTGCTGCACATCCTGAGACATAGAAGACAGGAAGGAAAAAGGCCTCAGAAGCCCTCTTCTCTCTTTGTTTGCCTCCGTTATTCTAGAAATTGTATTTTGTAGACAAGCAATTTTAGATTCCTGATAATATTCCCTGTTCCTAAGAAGTTGGGTAAAAGGCTAGCACAGTTTCAGTCGGAGTAGCCTGGTTCATAACAGGAGCCCAAATGAGCATTCTTATAAAGAACAAAGCCTTAAAACAGATGCCAAATAATTCTTAGAGAGCTTAAAACACAGAATGGAGCTCAAAATCCAGGAGAAAAATTATGTTCAAGTTCTAGGGTTGGCGAGAAAGCAGTGAGCTCAGGTAGCTCTGTGGATATGGGTACCTTTTTGTTCATCAGCCTTGGAGTTGTTGGCAGTCTTCTGGATCCCACTTCTAATCACCAAATAATGTTAACCTTCAAAATAAGTTTTTTTACCAGCAAAAATGAGTTATTTGGGACATTATGGACAAACCATAGGCAGGTACAGCAGAGAGGATGATTATTTTATGGAGAAGGAAGAAGTTGGGAGTTTGTAGCAGAGCCCGTTGGAGGAAGACACTAGTTCAGGGTGATGGTGGCTTGTCATGGGCTGAGTTGGCCAGGGTTGCAGATTTCTTGTAGGGGCTGCAGTGCACTGTCTTGCTGTTTTGAGCCCTGTCATTGATAATTCTTTCCTGTTGAGATTCTTCTGTTGGGGTCTGTGATGGACAGTTCTTCCTGTGCTTAACTGAGTTTTACTGGCTCCCCCTTATAGCGTCCCCTGCTTTCTTCCCACTGCATATTAATGATGTGTCCCTTTATTAAGTTTTTTAAAGATTATATTTATTTATTTGACAGAAAGAGATCACAAGTAGGCAGAGAGGCAGGCGGGGGTGGGGGAAGGCAGGCTCCCTGCTGAGCAGAGAGCCCGATGTGGGTTTCGATCCCAGGACCCTGAGATCATGACCAAGCTGAAGGCAGAGGCTTAACCCATGGAGCCACCCAGGTGCCCCATCCCTTTATTAATTTTAACAGGTCCCTGGGGCTCCTGGGTGGCTTCATCGGTTGAGCATCTGACTCGGTTTCGGCTCAGGTCATGATCGTCTCAGGGTTATGGGATTGAGCCCTGCGTGTGTTTCTGTGCTTGGTGGAATCTGCTTGTCCCTCTCCCTTTCCCACTGCTCCTCCCCTCCTCTTTGAGCTTGTTCTCTCAAAGAAAGAAAATCTTAAAGATTTTTAAGAGGTACTTAGTATGATGAGCACTAGAGAACACTAGAGAAGTATGTAAAAAGATTTTTTTTTTTTGGTGAAAAATTGAGGTGTTATGCTAAGGAATATAGAGTTTAAAAGATTATCAAGGAAGAAACCCCAACTAAGTACAAGATTGCTTTTCCCATGTATTCTAAAATACCATCTTCCAAAATATTCAGTGCAGATGAAGAGCCGATGTTGAAGGGCAAGAAGGTGCGTTGTGTGATCCTGCCCAGGGGCTGGCTGGGGCCTCCTAGATGCTCCTTAAGAATGAATGTGTCATAGAACAGGTTCTAGGATTAGCCACAATGAGTGAGAAGTAGACTCCATTCATGCGGAGTGCCTCCTGGTAGGTTCATTATTGCTCTGTTTTTATTTACCATCTGTTTTTCTCTAGCTAGGACTTGACTCTGCTAACCGGGATCCCCCTGTGGTTTCGAGCTTGGACCTCAGCAGCACGAGGAAATGTAGCTCAGCGGCTTGTAACGGAAAGCATATGGACAGGTCTGCGGCGCGGCATTTAGGTGCGTCTGAAACCCAGTCTTTCTCGTTCTGCATTTCACGATGCGGTTGTGCTAACAGCCCTTTAGTGTTAGAATTCATCTGTGCTTGACCTTGTCTTTGCACATGTCCCCAACAGTCTAAATGCAATCTAGGGAATAATTAATAGTTCTATTAATGCTAATGATAAGGTAATAGACTGCTTTAGGCCAGATTCCTTGTAAGCAGATTAAAGTAGAAAACAGGCAAAGTGTTGCTACTAACGGGTAGTGATAAGGTAGGAAGTAAATATTTTCATTTTCCTTTATATGCTTTTGACTTTTTTTATCATTAAAATTTGAGTACTTATCACCAGTTGAGGCTCCTTGTCTGGGTCCCAGGTCTGAACCCTGGAGGTAGACTGAAGCCCTCTTCTTTTTCTAGCATTCCACAATTTAAGTGGTGATATTTATTACATTACTCCCCCCCCCCCAATCCCAAAGCTTGATAGGCATTTTGGCTATTTTAAATGTTTCGCTAATACAAACAATACTGCAATGAAATTTCTTGTACATATTTTAGGGAGAATACCCGTAAGTTTCTAGCAGTAGAATTGTCGGGTACAGTGCTTAAGATTTTTTAGTATTTTAAATTTTGACAAATTGTCCTATAGGGAAGCTGCAAGAATTAAGTCTTATTAATAATTGTTCTCTCAAACAGGTTGTCTTGTCAAAACTAACTTATTCAGTATGGTAGGTATAGAATGTTATGTTGGTGGTACTTTTATTTATTTACTTTTAACAAACTAAAATTCACAATTATAAGTGCTTTCACAAATGCTAAAAAGGGGATCATTAAAATATTTTTTTCATTTTCTAATAGAAAGTCTGTACTTACTATTTAAAAAAAAACAAGAAACAAAAAACAAACACGGTAATTCCAAGAATTTAGGAGGAAGATCTTTGATGATCCTACCACCTAATGACACCACGGTGAGCATTTGTGGATTTGACTTTTTTTCTGTGTGCAGTTTTTTTTTTCTCCTTAAGCCAGTATCAAATTATATGTAATCCATTCTTAAAAGTTTTTTATTGTTTATTAAATGTTTATTAAATGTTTATTAACCACAAGGGAGGTGAGGGGAAGACTGTTCTGCCGGGGGAGTATCTGCAAAGTATGTGGTCTCTCAGCTCTCAGAGTTTCAGTTACAGTCTTTATATTTCAGTTCACACCTCTCTTTCTCTGCTCTGTGCACAGAACTTCTCTCTCAGATCTCTGGTCTTCGATGGGTGCTTGCTGGGTGTACATACCACCCCCAGCTCAAATTCAGCATGTCTAGACTTTGTTCATTACTTGCCTTGTCAAGCCCGTTTCCTTATTTAAAGGAGACACTCTAGTTCTTTCTTTCGAGGTCCTCTTTGACACTAGATCTTTTATTTTTTCTTGTTCAGCTCATTCCCTCTATCCCTTTTTTTCACTGTCCCATTCACCGTCCCAATGGCCGGAATCCTTGTACTTGGATTAACACAGCAGCTTCTTGAGAAAAATCTTGAGATTTTTCAGCAGTGGACTCTTTCTGTTCTCACCTGCCCAGAAGCTCATGTTTCATAAAGCTGTGTTGCATTTACTCGAACTCCTTTGACCCTGCAGGGGTATGTATGCTGTATGCTGTGGCTCAGTTGTTCTCGTGGCCTAGAGGCTGCCAGACTTTGGCCTACCTTGGTCTCCGTGGCAGCCCACCGCTCAGGAGACTCCGTCCTCCGAAGTTGACCCCCCACCCCCCAAGCCCCACGTCCCCAAATTCATTTCTGACCATTTCTGGCCCTTTTGGGTTCCTTTCTCCGAGTGCTCATGCCCAGTTTGATAATGATCACATCTCTATAATTCACTCACTGTTCCAGTCACTGAGATGGCACACGTAATCCATTTCCATCAGTGCGGAGACTCGTGGCAGTTTAGGAAACTAGCCAAACGGTTGGTTTATTCCTCCCCCCGCCTCCTCCCCACCCCATACAGATGCTAAATATTAAGTTTACAAAGCTGAGAAATGAGAAGCCGGAGCACACAGGTGATAGATAGTTCGCTGTCCGGGCAGTCATTGCTGAGAGTACCAGCTCTGCCTGGTGCTGGCAGCCTGCTGACCAGGTGCCTGTGTCTGATCTCGGGCACATTTTAGAAGCTGATCCATAGGTGTGGACGGACTTGGATAGAAACTGGATTAAAGACTTGGAGCTGCGAGGAAGTGTGTTTTACTGGTGGCTGATTTCGAGAGGCTGCATCTGGTAGTTCTGGAGTCTTTGGTTTATAGACTGTGTGCTGTTGACGTCAGTGTCAGTGTCAGTGTCAGTGTCCCAGTTTCTCATAACTAAACATGTTATATAAAATGCTCATTGTTGATAGTTTGATCGGTTGCAGCAAGAGAATTAAATATTTACTGGAAAAAATGGGTACTTTCAAAAGCCTCTGTAAACACTGGTGAAGATCAGGGAGCTTGCATAAGAAGGGGAGGATGATGGCTACTATGGAACAGTTATTGTGAAGGGACTCCAAGCACTTTAGGTGAGCGCTGGCCTTTTCGGTGGGATGGGTTATAAAATCAGTGTGTTAGTGTTGGATTAAGACCAGCTGTTGATAAATTGCCTAAGTCCTTGGCTGACTTTGGTATGGAAAAATCTCATCAATAAATATGTCCCAGTCCTTCTAATGACTATTATTATTATTATTATTATTTAACAAAAATGCAGGTATTATTCTGTTTTAGCTTTGCCATATGAAACCAGAACTTGCAGTTCAGTAGTTACAACGCCCCTCTGGCTCTGAGACTTGGATGGATGCTGTTAGTTTTATTTAGGTTTTGTGCTGGTCTTGAGCTTCCGGCGCAGAGCCCCTGGATCCCCTTAGGACCTTCAGCTCGTGCTCGCTGTCAGCCCATGGATTTCTGCTTTGGATTTTTCCACATCTGGCTCCCTCCCATCTTCCAGGAAAGGGAAATTAGGTTATGGCAGCTGCTCCCCTCCATCAGGGAAAGCAGATACGAGGAAAAGAGAGAAGTTAGGCAGAGTATACAACCATGGTAATCATGGCCACAGTCCACCGAAAGAGTCTGTTCTGCTTAGATTGTTACCCACACACTGACACATAACACAGGCCAGGCCATGTCTCCTTCCCCAATCAGAACAGGCCCTGTATTACTGGGCTACACCACCAGCTCTGCAGTCTGCACCCCGGTGCCCTCATTTCTTTGAAATAAAGAATTTGATGACCCAGGAAAATCTGAAGAAGTACACTACTGTTTTTAGATAAAATCAGCCTTTAGGGATGCCCGGGTGGCTCAGTTGATTGAGCAGCTGCCTTCAGCTCAGGTCATGATCTCAGGACCCTGAGATTGATTGGGTCCCTGCTCAGCAGAGAGTCTGCTTCTCCTCCCTCTGCCTGCTCCCTGCCCAACTACCCCCGCCTTATGCTCTCTCTCTCTCTCTCTCTCGCTCACTCTCTTTCTCTCAAAACAAAACAAAACAAAACAACTCACTCAAAGCCTTTAGAAGTAGTTAGAATTTAGGGCTATGAGGAAATAGAGGAAAATCAGGAATCCCTGAGCACAGTACGTTTGCAGAACATTGAGAATGCCTCCCTTTTGACCACACTTTGGTCTCTTTACTCAGCTTCTGTCAGCAAGTCCTTGGAAGTGAGAGGCTGAGCATCTTGTTACAGGGATTGGAGTGCTATACTTTCTCCTTCTGGTTTGTCTTGCCTGTGTATTTACTTTATATTGTCCATAGGCAATGACTTCAGATTTAAAAATTAAAATAGGGGCACCTGGCTGGCTCAGTCTGTAGAGCCTGTGATTCGTGATCTTGGGGTTGTGAGTTCCAGTCCCACATTGGATGTGGAGATGACTTTAAAGAAATGTTTAAAATGATACATACACTGTAGAAAAATAGGAGCAAAAAGTCATAATCCTGTCATCTGGAGTTAATCAGAAAATCACAAAACACTTGGGCACATCCCCTTCATTTTGTGTGTATGTATGTACACACTGTAATGGGGATATCACGTATATTTTGTAACCTTCCTTTTCCTCCACTCAGGGATACACTCAGCACATTTCCTTCCATGTCAGTGAGTACTTCTGTTACCAGTTTTTAAATCCCCACAGTGTTCTGAGAATGTATCTACAGATTTTTTTTTTTAAGAGACTACGTGAGAGCAGGGGGAGAGGGGTGGAGGGTAGCAGAGAATTTTTTAAAAAAGATTTTATTTACTTACTTGAGAGAGAGAGCATGTAAGGAGAGCATGAGTGGAGAGGAGGGGCAGAGGGAGAAACAGATTACCTGCTGAGCAAGGGAGCTGGGTGAGGGGCTCAATCCCAGGATCCTGGGATCATGACCTGAGCCGAAGGCAGATTTTTAACTGACTGAGCCACCCAGGTGCCCTGGGAGAGACAATCTTAAGCAGGCTCCATGCCTAATGTGGAGCCTGATAGGGGCTCCATCTCATGGCCAGAGATCGTGACCTGAGCTGAACTCAAGAGTCAGATGCTTAACTGACTGAGCCACCCAGATGCCCCAGAATGTATCCACAATTTAACCAACCAGTTTAGGCATTAATATTTTCCCCTTCAGGTTTGGATTATTCTACACATTATTTTAGTGAATGTTCTCATAATTAAAAACTGAGCCTATTTTAATTATTTTGTTAAATTCACTAAGAGTAGAATTGTTGGGTCAGAGGCTATATGTATTTTTAGAGCTTTTGATGTTGTTAAATGGCCACCTAGAAATGTTAAACCAATTATTATTCCCACTAGCAGTTTATCTAAGTGCCTGTCTACTAAAGGAACATTAATTATTCAGTAATCTTAAGATTTGTTGAATGAGTAATAAGTGATGCATTTTATTTGTGCTCTTTTAGACTTTTCATGTTTTTAAAAAATGTTGTCTTTTTTCTTTTTTTTAAGATTTTATTTATTTGACAGAGAGGGACAGTGAGAGAAGGAACATAAGCAGGAGGAGGTGGAAGAGGGAGAGCAGGTTTTCGGTTGAGCAGGGAACCGATGTGGGGTTCGATCCTAGGACCCTAGGATCATGACATGAGCCAAAAGCAGACACTTAATGACTGAGCCACCCAGGTGCCCCTAGACTTTTCACCTTTTTTTTTTTTTTTTAAGATTTTATTTATTTGAGAGAGAGAGAGAGAGAGAGAATGAATGAATGAGAGGGGAGAAGGTCAGAGGGAGAAGCAGACTCCCCATGGAGCTGGGAGCCCAATATGGGACTTGATCCACAGACTCCAGGATCATAAACTGAGCCAAAGGCAGTTGCTTAACCAGCTGAGCTACCCAGGCGGCCCCTGACTTTTCACATTTTTTTATAAGAAAGTTTATGCATGACTAGACTCCCATCAGCAATACAGTGAGAACCACATTAAATTAGGAAGTAAAACCTCTCTGCCTACTTGTGATCTCTGTCTGTCAAATAAATAATAAATAAAATCTTAAAAAAAAAGAAGGTAAAGGGAATTTTGACAGTATTAGGAATTCTTACAGCCACACAGACTTCTCCCAAGCAGACTACTTTTTAAACATGTGTGGTAAAGTGTTCTGAAGTCAGTTTACCTGAGAACTGTCTTCCTGACCTGGTGGCTCTCTGGATAATTTTATGTATATACCCTCTGTTCTCTGAAATCGTATTTTACTGTTAGCCCAAACTTAGGAACCATGTAGGTTCAGAAGAACTTGGGTTCCTCATTGTGGGACCTCAGGAAGAACATATGTTTGAACAATGAGGGATACTTGGTATGAATTGTGGTTGTTGCTTTAGAGGGAACAGCAAAGGGAAGTATGCGATTTGATTTGGATTTTAAGGGGTCCGGGAAGGATTTTCTGAGGAATTGGTAATTTAAGTAAAGATCTGAAGTGTAAATGGGGAATTCTCTGGATGTTACATCCTTCTAGGATTCAATAATGCCTGCCATTTTGAAGGCCACCCGAGTCTGTGACCTGACCCTCCGCTTACCTTTTTGCTTTCATCTACCAACTTCTTGACCATTCCTACTAATGAGAACATTGGTGCCTGTTTTGCTCCCTTTCCTCCTACTGTTTCTTCTAACATCGTTTTTGAGTTCTTGGCTCCTCAGGCCTGTGAACCTCACCCTCCCTTCACGGGATCCTTTCTGGCAGTTTTACTTCGAGTTACTTCAGCTCTCCTGAACCTTGCCCTCTCCCATATGACACTTGTGGAGTCTCTGCACACATCCTGTCCTTCATTAGGTCTCATTTGTTCTCTCCTGGTTCTTGTTCTCCTCAGGTACTTTGGCATTCTCTGGCTTCTTCTTCCCTTCTTCACTCTTTGTACCTGCTGTGGGTCCACAGGGAGTCATGTGACTGTCCTCTTACTGACATCTTGGTTTCCTCAGTGAACTGTCTGGGTGACTTACCAGCCTTCTTCAGTGGCACAGTCCCGTTTTTTTTAGTTTTTCCATGTTTCTTCTCCCGTTACACTCTGCTGGAGAGAAACCAGGTATCAGAGTGACTTTCTCCTTCACCTATTTACAAGTTCTGGGCTCAGCTAGACCCTTGACTTTTTTTTTTCTTTTTCCTTATGGGAGTCCTTTCACTCTTTCCTCCAGTGTCCTCCTCCATCTCTCCTCTCCACCATGACTTCCACTTCTTAGTTCATTAAGAAAACAAGTCATCTGATAGATGCTCCCTCCACTTCCTGCCCTCCTCCCTCAACTAGCATTGAGAGACCGTGGCTATCTGTATACATCTCTGCCCACTTTGTTCCACAGAGGGTATGAGGCAACCCCACATCGTTAGGACGATGTGGCATCGTTAGGACTTCTGATCCCTGGTTTACAGAGACATGTTTGTGTTTTCACAGAAGGCAGAGTCTTAGAAGTGGCCCACCCTCAGGCCTCTTGAGTCAACAGAGCCCATCCGGGGCATAGTCAGTGCTGCACATGCCATCGCCTCTTCAGCAGCCTTGCCTTATCTTAGATGAAAATACTTTAGATGGACGTTTTCTCCCCTGAGTGGGAGGTAGGGTTGGAGGTGACGAGGACATGAAATTTATTTATAATTAAAGAAAAATGGATAGTGGGTCTACATAGAACAAAGTCTGAGAGCTTCCAAGGACAGACAAGGCAATTAGGTCTCCTTCCTGTCTGACTGCAGCTCTGTTCTCTGCAGGCAACAACTTGTACCAGGTTTTATGTGTCTGATTTGTGTATCTTTTGGTAAGAGTTTATTTGTGAAATTTGTAAAATTGTGAAATTTCAGATACAAAGAAAACGAAAGGATGAACACTCATACCAGATACTCAGGTTTAATAAATCTAAACATGCTCTTGTCTTTGCTTTAGGTCTTTCTTTTATTCTTATTAATTTTCATTTATTTTATTCATTTATTTGAAAGAGAATGAGAGCGAGAGACTATGAGATCGGGGAGGGTCAGAGGGAAAACAGACTCCCTCCTGAGCAGGGAGCCCGATGCAGGACTTGATCCTGGGACTCCAGGATCACGACCAGAGCCAAAGGCAGCTGCTTAATCAGCTGAGCCCCCCAGGCACCTCTGCTTTAGGTTTCTTTTAAAAAAATAAAACATTTTAGATATCCTCTTTGTATTCTTTGCTAGTGTTCTCTTCTTCTCTCCCATATTTTTACCGTTGTTTGTTTTTGTTTTCATTTTTAAATAGGAAGGAGAGGGCGGGGAGGGGCAGAGGGAGAGAATCTTAAGCAGGCTCCACAACCAGCGCAGAGCCTGACATGCCATCATAGGACCCCGAGATCATGACCTGAGCCGACATCAAGGGTCGGAAGTTTAAGTGACTGAGCCACCCCTTGTATTTTGACTTGTGTATTACATGTTTATATACCAATAAAGCCACATTCAGTCCCACATTCAGTATTGACTGCATGATTTAAAACCTTAAGTAATAGATCTCATGTGGTCTGTATTCTGCAGCCTGCTTGCTCATTCAGGAATGTTCTCGAGGCATGTTGACCCAAGCGGCTAGATAGAGTTCATTTTAAGTGCTCTTTTTGAATTCTGTTTGAGCCTCAGAACTTACATATTCTATTGATGTGTTGGTTGTGTACTATTAAAAGCAGGGTCAAGATGCTGAGGCACGGCATTGCTGAATCCTAGTGCAAACACGTTTACAACCTACTAGATGCCACCAAATTGTTTCGCTGAGAGTTTGAACCAATTTACATCTCTGGCAACAGAGTGGGGAAGTTCCTGTTTATCCACAGTCTTGCCAGCAGTTGGTATTATTAAGCTTCTTTCTACCGGCCTTATCTGGTCGGTGTGGAATGACCTCATTAATAGGATTATGCCACAGTTGGTTTATCCATTTACTGGCTAAAGGTGAACAAGTCCAGGTTTTGGCTATTATAAATAAAGCCACCAAACACACTTATGTGCAGGTGTTTCATTGAATGTAAGTTTTCATTTCTCTGGGTAGATAGCTAGGAGTGCTGTTGCTGGGTCATAGGGTAAATGTATCTTTTAACTTTGTAAGAAATGGCCAAAATGTTTTTCCAAAATGTTCATGCCATTTTTACATCCTGACCCAGGAGTGTATGATTGTTCAGTCACTCTGTGTTCTTATCAGCATGTGGTGTATCACCTTAGTTTTAATTTTTGTTTTAGCCATTCTAGCAAGTAGGTCATATACTTTTTTAACACAAAGAATTAAATTTTTAAAATTGGATATTTTAAGGACTTGAAGTAATAGATTTTTGCTATTTTTAAAAATATTTTATTTATTTATTTGACAAAGCATAAGTAGGCAGAGAGGCAGGCAAAGAGAGAGGGGGAAGCAGACTCATGCTGAGTAGAGAGCCTGATGCAGGGCCTGATTCCAGGACCTTAGGTGAAGGCAGATTCTTAACCCACTGAGCCAGCCAGGCGCCCTTGAATTTTGCTAATTTTTTTTTCCTCCTTTAATTCAAAATCAGAGCATTTTGTTAGATGTGTGAGAATTACCAAAGAGTGATAACGGAGGCGGTACAATATAGTGCAGCATTCGAAGGCTGCTGCTAGAAAATTGGGTAAAGGTGTTTTTCTTGCTGCTGTCAGCAAAGTTCTTTAAGTTATGGTCTCTTTGATTTACTGATTGGACTTCTTTTTTTTTTTTTTTATTGCTTTTCCTGGAAAATATGTATTAAAACTTTACAGTGAAGCGTATGCAGTCCCCATTTTAATGACATCATACACCTACTTATGATCTGCCCCCCCAACCCCTGCCAGGCCTTAAATAAGATTTAATTTGAGAATGCTTGTTGCATTATGAAAAACAGAAGTGCTGAAACTACAGAAGTAGGCCAACACCATTATTTTACAGAGCAAGATGTTTGAGGCCCACTGGCCTCAAACATAACTCCCGTGCCCACACCCCTGTGTGCGTGTACCGGGCTTCTGGGTTCCGGGGATGTGTTCTTGTGCAGACCCTGGAGCTCTGCTGCATGTTGCTGACCAGGCCATGCTGTAGCCTGTACCTGGGGTTGGGAGGCAATAGTCTTCCCAATGGATTTGCTTTGAGAGTTGGAGAAATTTGATTTTACTCTCAGTGATGGAGTTCTGGCACACACTGTCAGCACACATTCCGAGCTGTGCTTTGAGACCGTGAACCAGTGGCTGGCCTTTAAATGTCAGAGAAGCAAATTTAAGGTGAACAGTGAATTTGCTTCTCTCACCCAGATGTTTACCCTTTACCACGATGCCCCCCTTTGAAGGAAAATAACACTCATCATCATTCATCTGGGTTTTAAATACATACTGATCCATTTCCCTTTGAGAATTTAGTTACTGGGCTTATTCCAAAATGTGTTGTCTTGCCAGATTGTGTCTCTGCATGTTTTGTTTTGTTTGTTTTTATTTAAGAGTATAGTTCAGGCAGTTCTAATATAACCAAATGTGAAATAGAAGCTCTTTTCTCTTATGTAATTTGGCACCTTTATTTCTTACTGGTTCACCATTGTTAGCATACTGATGGATTAATACGCCTCAAGATGGTTCTTGCAGCCAGCCAGGGGTGGGGGTGGGGTGGTGGGGTAGTGGTGGATAGGACTTCCACTCCTATCCCATGGGCCAGAACTTAGTTACGTGGCCAGCTGCAGAGGAGGCTGGGAAATGTTTCCTGAATTTTGTTGATTCTGTGCCCAGCCTAAAATCAGGGTTTTCATTTTTAAGTTATTTGTTTATTTTAATTTTATTTTTTTTTTTTAAAGATTTTGTTTGTGAGAGAGAGAGAGTGCCAGAGAGAGCATGTACAAGCAGGAGGAGTAGCGGGCAGAGGGAGAAGCAAGCTCCCCACTGAGCAGGGAGCCCGATGTGAGACTTGATCCCAAGGACCCTGGGATCATGAGCTGAGCCACCCACACATCCCAGTCAAGGGTTTTTATAACAATTAATTGATGAGAAAACTCTTGGAGACACCTGCTGGCATCTGACACTTTTGATGAAATATAGAAGTTGCCACACAAAACAATACATATTTGGAAATAAGTTGTATATGAAATGTGTCTTAATTCTGTTTACTGTTCTGTGTATTTGAAATTATCCAAAATAGTTTTTTGAAACAGTTTTGTATTTTCCAGTACTTTACGGAGAGCTAGTTAAATTTTGTAACACTAGGGGGTGCTGTTAGACAATGCATTTGCTGTTTATGTTTCTAGAACCAATTTTTTTTTTTTAAAACCCCCAGGTTGGCTCATTACAGAATCAGAGCAGGTTTTGTCCAGCTGATAATTCTAAACCTTCTTTGTTGTTTTACTCAGTTTTTCAACATTTTTCTGCATTGAAATGTCAGTATATAACATTTATTTGGAAAGACAGAAGTAAGCACAACCTATATGGAAGGGTATTTTTCAAAACAATTTAGATTTTGTCGTTTAAAGGAAACATGAACTAGAGATTGCATTAATCAAATTACATATTTTCAAATGCATAATTATTTCTGAAATGTTAAGCAGGTTTTTTTTAGTATTTGTCTTCAGCTTAGCCTTTTAGTTGTTTTGCATGATTTTTTGTTCCTAAATTTACTAACCTTATAGGTACTAAGATTTGAGCTGCTTCTAATTTGTCCCTTAATACAATGGGAGAGGCATAAAACTTAGAAAATAAGATGAACGAGAAGAAGAAATACTCAGAATCCCACTTTATAGAGATGACCACTGTAAAGTAATTGGGGTATTGCCTTACTTTCCTAGTTCACTTGTCCATGTGTGTATACAATACTTCACAAAAGGGAGGAATTAATATAGGTTAATGCTAGTGCTAAGGATGTTTTTTCTGTTTTTCATTTTGTAACTCCCTACCTTTCTGACGTATCTTATTCTAGGTTTTTATTTTATTTATTTATTTTTATTACTATTTTTTAAAGATTTTATTTATTTATTTGACAGAGAGAGAGAGATCACAAGTAGGCAGAGAGGCAGGCAGAGAGAGGAGGAAGGAGGCTCCCTGCTGAGCAAAGAGCCTGATGCAGGATGATCCCAGGACCCTGAGATCATGACCTGAGCCGAAGGCAGAGGTTTTAACCTACTGAGTCACCCAAGCACCCCTTATTCTAGGTTTTTAAACTCATTTGCTGAGTCAGACCTATTACCTATAAATAATTATTTTGTCTTTGATTTTCCAATATTAGCACTTTGTTTTTCTTAAAGATTATATCTATTCATTTGAGAGAGAGGGAGATCACAAGCAGGGAGTGGGTAGGAAGAGTAGAGGGAGAAACAGACTCCCCTCTGAGCAGGGAGCCTGATGAGGGGCTCAATCCCAGGACCCCGAGATCACAACCTGAGCCAAAGGCAGGTGTTTAACCTACTGAGCCATCCAGATACCCCCACAGTATTAGTATTTCAAAACCTTTTTCTTACTGTAGTTGTTGGGACAGTTTTCTGTAATGGAGGCTATCAGACTCCTTCTGTTCCTGGCTTTAATGGACACCTTGTGGGGTTTTTCAGGGCACATATCTTGCTGGCTATGGCACGAGTTGGGGATTCTTTTTGAGGATTTTTTTTCTTCTGTGTTGAATGTGCTAAGAGCTTTTTTTGTTTGTTTTTTAAAATATTTTAGTTATTTTTGACAGAGATCACAAGTAGGCAGAGAGGCAGACAAAGAGAGAGGAAGGGAAGCAGGCTCCTCACTGAGCAGAGAGCCCTATGCAGAACTCAATCCCAGGACCCTAAGATCACGACCTGAGCCAAAGGCAGAGGCTTTAATTCACTGAATGTGCCCCATGAATGTGCTAAGAGTTTTATTTGAAAATTGATGCTGAATTGTATTTGGTTTTTGTTTATCTTACAATTTTTTTTTTCTTCTACCCATTAATGTAAGTTGTAATACTAGCTTTTTTTTCTTTGTCAGGCTTGTGATCTGGATGATGCTAGATTTCTAAAATGGCTGATAGGCTTTTTTTTTTTTTTTTTTTTAAAGATTATTTATTTATTTATTTGACAGGGATCACAAATAGAAAGGCAGAGAGAGAGAGAGAGGAGGAAGCAGGCTCCCCACTGAACAACAGAGAGCCCGATATGGAATTCGATCCCAGAACCCTGGGATCATGACCTGAGCCGAAGGCAGAGGCTTTAACCCACTGAGCCACCCAGGCACCCCTGATAGGCTTTTTAAATTTTCATTCTCCAGTGCTTTGAACCTGAGTAGCCTAGGAAGTTCTGTTCCTTAGTGCTTACAGGCATTTGCCTAGGAAGCTACCTGGGCCCATGTATTTTGGAGTGGAAGGTTTCTATCTGCCTTGGCCTTGGGAAGCTTGTTTAAGAAATTTCTTGGCTGTATTTATCCTCTTTTTTTTTTTTTTTTTGCTTTTCTAGCCAATTTTTCTTTCTCTCATTTCTTGTCCTTTAGGGTATTTTCTTACTTATTCTTTTATGTTGCAAGAGTGTTTTTACAGTTTCAGTTTCATCTTTGACCCAACAGTAATTTGGGAGAAAGGTTGAAAATTTGGAAGTTGGTACAACTTTGTTGATTAATAATTCTTTTGATCTCTTCTGGCATTATGGTCAGGCAATGAGAAATAATAAAGGCTCCTTTTTGTGGGGGATTGAACTTTTCATTTGGCATGATGGCCAGTTTTCACAAATGCTCTTTAATCAGTAGAAGGAAGGCTCTATTTTCTGGTTGTGCACAGTTTGGTTTTGTTAGCTTTATCCATTAAATTGGTGGCATTTTCTCATCAATAAAAAATAAAGCTCACATGAAGATGGAGCCTTTGCCCCTGTCTCTCTACCCTCTTGTCCCCATCTTCTTGGAGACACTGAAGTACATTTGTGAACTGTTGGTCCTTTCTTCTGTATTGTTAGCCAGCCCGTGGACTTAATTTCATTGAAATGATGCTTGGAACATAAAAATTGACATAGTATTTCTGTTGTGAATTCTTTCCCTCTTTTCCCCTGTTTAATACTTCTGGTGTGATTTCATTGTGTCTGATATTTAAGAAATAATGAGGCAGGCAGCATTAACGTTGCTTTATTTTTGTTTCACTTTGCTTAAGGTGTATTTTCGGGCATTGGCATTTGTATTCTGACACATCTGAGAATACTTTATATTTAATTCATTTATAGGTTTAGTTTGTGTTATAGTCTGTGATCTGTTTCCAATTTTAATAGTGGTTTCCTTTAAATTAAAAAAAGAAAAAAAAAACACTAAAAAACAAAACAAATCACCTCCCAAACAGACAAACAAAACCCCCTGTTTTCTCCATTTTTATTGCGAAGGTCTAACAGTGTTTTCAGAGTCCTGCTTGTTTGGGAGATAGGTTTGAGCATTATCTTATTCCCTGTCTTCAGTCTTCAATAGTGTAATCTTGCTCGATCTGCTTTATTGTTATTAGTTATATTTTTCACGTAACCTAGCGTATGTTTAGGGAATAATTTGACATATAGGTTCAGTTTTATAATCAGGTTGATCTTCACTATTTAAGAAACTTCTTCATTATTTAAGAAATCTTGATGGTTTTGACTGGTATATGTCATTAGCAGCCCTGTGTATAATGTCTCTGAATTTTGCCTCTTAGGCATTGGAATAATACCCTGAACCCCCACCCTAACCGCCCTTCTGAGCCCCTGCATATATGAGGTTGCAATTTTTTTTCTATTTTTTAAGTTTTTAAAAATTTTTTAAATTTTTTATTTTTTTTTTGCTTTCCCACATGAAGGGCAGCTTGTCTAGGTATAAAATTCTTTGGGATAACCTTTTCTTCAGTTCTCTGTTTTCATTTTCTATAGACTTCTGGCATTTTCATGCTGCCTTGGAAAATCCTGGGGTTCATCTTAATTATTGCTATTACTTAAGTGACCCTAACACGTTCTCCTCTCCCTTCTACAACTTTTTCTTCCTGTAGTTAAATTATTTTGCCAGAATGTGTCCAAGAACAGGTTTCTTCTCCCTGATTTTTGCATGAATCTGGCATGCCTTTGTAATTTGTTTAGTCAGATTTTAATCTCAGAGTAGTTGGTTTCTAGTCTGTATCTTTCTTGAATCTTTAAGCCTGTTCTGTTGGTTGTTTATACAACAGTTCGGTGGAGCTAGAATTCACCACCATAAAGTTCTGCTGGTGAACCTGTGCAGTGCAGCAGCTCCCAGGGAATCAGACTTGTATAACCATCACTGTCAAGCTTGGCACATTTTCTTCATCCCATAAAGAAATCCCAAACTCATTAATAGTCCCTCCCCATTCCTCTCCCCCATCTCCACCCCAGCCCCAGGCAACCACTGATCTACTTTCTGTCTCACAGTGAATTTGCCCAATCTGGACATTTCATGTAAATGGAGTCCTATATGACTGGCTTCTTTGTTCTTTTTCAGTCTAGTCAAGGGGCACTGGTTATTCATATCCTGGGTTTGCTCTTTGCTTTTGTCTCTCCACGATTCTCCTCTGTGAACTGTTACTTCCTTTCTGGACTTTTCCTTGTCTCTGTGTTTTTCAAACCTGTCCTCCACCCTTTAGTTTTCTGCTGTTTCCTTGGGTTTTCACTTCTCTCTTTTGCTTCTTCACCACCCACAGCTGTCCTTCTTGGTGTCTGTCCATTTTCTTCATGTAATTGTGTGATCCTGTTTCCCTTTTTTAAAAAATAGCAACTGTTTTGTTTTTTAATTCTGTTCCAAATTGAAATTTTTCTTTGGTTCCTAGAGTTAAACCTTTTCGAGGCTAGAGTCTTCAAGAGA
Organism: Mustela nigripes; assembly: GCF_022355385.1. Lineage (NCBI taxonomy): Eukaryota > Metazoa > Chordata > Mammalia > Carnivora > Mustelidae > Mustela > Mustela nigripes. Next base: position 109,850,259 of record NC_081563.1, read on the forward strand.
ACAGCTTGAGGATTGATCTTGTGTTCACGATACAGAGACTGGACTCTTTTTCCCGTAGGCCACATTCTAGCTATTTCCTCTCAGCTCACTTTGGAGTGGAGGGGCCTTCTGGTCTACCTGGGCATGTTGCCGCAAGGCGTTGGGTATGTCCTTGTGACCTCTGCTCCTGCTCCTGAACAGTTAAAGCTCTTGGCTGTCAGCCTTCTCCCCACTTTCACTGCAGCTTCTACTGCAGTCAGGTGGCATCTTTCTTCTGTGCCCACCACTGACTTTCCAAAGATGATTCATGAAATGAGTGTCTGTCAGAGCTGCAGTTCTCCAGGCTGTCCTGTCTCTTCCTCTGCCTTTATCACATCTTCAGGATGCCCTGTGCTGCTGGGAGATGCCCTTTCTGCCTGCCTGTTTCCCAACAGAGCCATGTGGTCCCTGCGTGGTGTTGGGGAGATGGAGGCAGGTTCTAGCCCTCTAAAAGCACCACCCAGGGGAGCAGGTGCCCACTGCTCGGCTTCCTGACAGGCCCTGGCCTGAAGACAGGACTACAGAGGACAGAGTCTGACCATAGGTGTGGCTTCTTCACTCCTCCTGGCACTAGGTTGTCAGCATGGGTTTGCCTTTCTGAGTGTTTGTGTGGGCACTTCCACTCTTCCATATGGCCTCTATGGCTGGGACCTGCGTGCCAGAGGCCACACACTGCCAGGCTCTGGCAGCTGGCTCTCAGTAGCGCAGCTTCTTGTTGCTTTTCCCGGCATTTCAATGAAGAGATCATGCTTTGAGGTGTATTCTTAATCTTTGAAAGTCCTTGGGCTTTGAAAACAATTGTTTTGGGAGCCCCCCATCGGGGAAATGTTTCTGGGCCCCCAGTTGGGGAAATGAAACATTACCAGGAAGCAACATGACTCTCCCCCCCACCCCCCAACTCCTTCACTGAGCTTGAAAGCAGTGCAGGTGGACTCCTTCCTCTGGACAGGAGTGTTCAGAAAGATAGGTTTTAATTTCCCTTACTTGTGTGGGTTTGAGAAATGTAATCCCAGCAACTGCCTGGTTTCCACAATAGACAAACCACCCTGTCCCATGAAACCTGGGCCACACTGATGGTGAGCAGGCCCTACCAGGAGCCTGTAGTAACCATCTGTAACCAGGTGGTGGCTGTTGTGTAACTTCTGACTAGGTGGTGTGATTATACAATTTTGGCGAGCCTGTGTGGATTATAAAAGTCGAAATTCCTTCGGCTCCTAACACGGCCACTACTGAGCATCAGGGTGATCCCGGCCCTGTACAGATGCCCCTGTGGAGCTGGTGGGTCGGACATTGACGAACAAGTGTTTCTGTGGATAGGGTAAGATTTCTCTCTCCAGGTAGGACCATTTCTTGATACATTAGCTCTGCTTTGGGGAATTAATGTCTCTGTGTCTGTGTGTCTGTGCATCTGGGGCTACGGGGGTCTGTTCCCATTCTTGTCTGGGACTGTGTGCACTCCGGGCTGTGGCCGTGGCTGGTTTTCTGCAAGTACATAGCTATGCCTGCCTGTGTCTCTGTAGGGGGGTGAGGAGCCTGGGGCTCAAGTTTGCCCAGCTGCTTACCAGAAAGTATTCGAAGTCCGAGTTTTTCACTGTTGCTGTCAATATTTAAATAACCTCATATTATCATTTATGCGACTCATAGAATTAGAGGGGAGTGCCCCTCATTAAACGTGCGAGAAAGAGTGACCTTAGAACCCGATCTGCAACAATTGAAATATCAGATGTGTTGTTTTTCAGGTGCTCTTTTACCTTATTTTCTGAGTGAGGTCCATTGCTGGGTCACCCACGACTTTGTGTGCTCTCTTATGCTTTCATTTCTGCAGAATTTTAGAGCCTCAAAGAAAAGTAAGGAACACAGATTAAACTTCATGGAAAGTTGGAGTCTTTTATAGCTGAATATATAAATTTTTTGATCCTGTAAGGTTTGGGGATTATGAAAATGTTAGATTCATCCTGTCCGTGGCACAGGATTCTAAGCGATTGCAGTCTCTGTACTGAATGTATTTTTTTTTTTTTTAAGTTTTATTTATTTAATTACTCCCTATACCCAACTCAGGGCTCAAACTCACAACCTGGAGATCAAGAGTTACTCACTCTTCACTTGAGCCAGCAAGATGCTGCTGAATGGCTGTTTTATGAATTGGGAAGAACATGTTCCTTTGCAGGGCAAAAAAGCCCCCCAGCCCAACTATATAACTAACCTACTCTCAGGCATGAGATGTTTATTGACTGTCAGGAACAGGGTCCCATTTATTGAAGGTCAGGGAGAGCCTTATTATTTGGATCACCGTGTACTTGGGGTTAACTTTGAGAAGAATTACAGTGTCCCAGCCCCAGGTAATTGCAGTTTAGGCAGACCTACTGTTCAGTCATCAGGTAATCCACCAGAGTAGGTGAAATTTCAGAGCGCCCTTTTCATTATCTTGGGAAAGGGTGTGAGGAGGGGAACTTGTGGTAAAGTGGGGGTTGGGTGAGGAGAGAAAAGATACTGCAGAAGAGATTTGCAAATGGAGCAGGTGGTAGGAAGGAAGCAGCAGGTGACGGAGAGAGCTAAGGGTGTGTGTTGAAGTCCAGCAAAGCCCGGCAGGTGTTGTCGGCAGACAGGAAACAAGGGAACGTGGGAGCTTGACCTCTGTCGGCAGGTGAGAGGAGGACCTTTGGCTTTGACGCTGAGGGCAGGAAGAGCTGATAAGAACATTCCAGAGAGGAAGGGAATGGTCTGAGTAGTTCAGAGCGAGGGCTGATAATTACGTGGGGCTTGAGGCGATGGAGTGATAAAACACTCCTGCGGGCACCTGTGCTTTTCCATTGGCGGCAGCCGGACAGAGTAGCTGGAGGGGACCCAGTGCCCTCCTGAGGAGGCGTGAGTCCTCATTGTGCTGGAAACGGAGTCTGGAGCAGTACCGAGAGGGGGGCACAGGGTTAGCAGGGCTCAGCCAGCCCTGGAAGTTACCTGAACACCCAGGTTTGTCTGTGTACTGGGAACTGGGAAAGGGGTGGGGGAGAGAGCAGATGACAAAGGTCATTTGGAGGTGTGCAAGAGGAGGAAGCTTTCTTTCCATTCCTAGATAGTAACTGGTGGACTTTTTCCAGCTGCGTCCAGAATGACTTTTAGAGATAACCCTCCAGGCCTCTTCTGGCCGCTCATCTTGGGAGCTTGTTCTGCTAGTCTCTAAGGGAACTGAGAGCAGCTTTCATGCTCTCAGAATGATTGTTGTGCCTTCCACTTGCCCTTGGCTGTTGTCTAAGTGAAAATCAGCTTCTCTGCCTCAGTTTTTGAAGCTGTGACAGGATGATGGGAACAGCCCTTCCCAGCACTGTTGTAAGGGTTAAGTGAAATCCTGTTTGTGTCATATGATAGGCAGTCAATTCTGAACATGTTTTTATCTTGTCATTAAAATTGCATACAAAATTTCTTTCTAGTTGCCCCTAAAATGACTCACTAATACATTTAAAATAGTCTTTTTTTTTTTTTAAAGATTTTATTTATTTATTTGACAGAGATCACAGGTAGGTAGAGAGGCTGGCAGAGAGAGAGAGAGAGAGAGAGAGAGAGAGAGAGAAGCAGGCTCCCTGCCGAGCAGAGAGCCCGACGTGGGACTCGATCCCAGGATCCTGAGATCATGACCTGAGCCGAAGGCAGTGGCTTAACCCACTGAGCCATCCAGGCGCCCCTAAAATAGTCTTTAATTAAAAACACTATTGGTACAAAAAATGAGATGTTAAATCATATAGCAGGAATAAATGCAATCAAACCAATCTTGATTCTGCTTGAGTTTTCTCAGATATACCTCTGTATTTTGATTCTGGCCTATAAGCTCTTTCTTTTGCTCCATTATTTCTCCTTCTGCCCTCACTTGTCCAGGGCACATGCTTTCCCTGAATGAATAGGGAGGTTTGGGATTAGGTTTTGTTTCAGGTGTATCACTTACCTCTGGAAAAATGGTCGAATTTTCTTTAGACATTTTGAGTGTCTTTTATGTGGTGGACACTGTGTCCCTGTCCCTATCCCTGCCTGGTTGGGGGAGTTGGACCACGAAGCCATGTGCTAACATGGGACAGCTAACCCAGGAATGCTTCTTGGAGGAGGCTGCTTCCTGAGCTCCGACATGGAAACTGCAGGTCATTGTGGTCCAGGTGGATGCTACCTGGGGCAGGAGAGTCATGGTTAGGATAGTCAAGTCTTAAGGCCTTATCATAATTTTATTTAAATGAAGTTTGAGCAACACATTTCTGCTGGATGAGATCAGGCCCAGAAGCTGTTGTAGCATCTGATACCTACAGCATTAGGTCAGAAACATGAAGATCACTGATGGCTATCTATCTTAAAGCCTCCAAACCAGCAGAACGTCAGCTGCTTTGACCTTTTACTGTACGCTCACCTCCCATCTTCCCCTGACCAAGACGTCAGTGAGTCAGCGTCTTCCCCTCTAGGTCCCGTGACCATCACTCTTCATGGCTCAGCCTGTGTGGAAACGGACGTCAGCAGGACAGCCCCTCTCAGGCTGGATTCAAGAGCTCTCCCAGGATTTAGAGTTTTGTTTGGGTTTAGAGCATACTCTGTCCCAGGGCTTCTTGGGCCCAATCTCCAGAAGAGATGGAAGGGTCTCCCGCAGGCAGGGAGTCGTCTTTAACATCTTCTGTTTCATTTTTCTGCTCCATAAAGCACTCGCTTTCAGTCAGGAGTGACCCTCCCTTACCCCTAGTGCCGGGAGGGTTTGCAGTGTCTGTCCCGTGGCCCCACAACCCTGGGGCCCACGGTTGCGGCACCTGGCTCCACTTCTACGGGATACCTGAGTAGTCCAGCACTGTTTTCCCAGAGGCCTTTCCTTTCTGCTTCAGAGTGGGGTTGTTGATGTGGGGCACCTTACAGGCCCTGGGGCAGGGGTGACCGCTATGGCACTGTCCCTCCTGAGTTCTCAGCAGCTGTGTTTCTGATGGGGAGCCTGGCAGTGGACTCTGGGCTCCCCTTCAGAAATCCAGGTTTTATCTGCCTTCTTTTAAACTTTTCTTTCTATTGAGGGGACAAGTTGACAGATCGGGAAAGTGACAAAAGACTGACCCAGCTTGTTGCGGGGAGGTGGAGATTTTCCTGACTCTGGTCAGTGAGGTCATTTGGTGTCAGGCTCTGACAGGTGTTAGAGAGAGGCCACTTGGAGGCTGGGATCTGGGGTACTCTCTACGCTTACAGCAAGGACGTTTTAGGATATTTTGTTATCTGTGTCCTTATCTTATACTACGTGAACAAACATTTTCTATGGGTGTGCTCCTTGAAGCCCAGCAAATAAGCTGATGTAAGTTGGGGTATCCAGACTATGCCCTTTATGGCACTTGCTGGGGCTTCAGTTACATCAGTGACTTTCAGGCTCGAATTTGTTGTTGTTGTTTGACCCAAGCCACAGTGAAGTATTTTATCTTGAAACTAGAATCCCTTATCTTACGAGGTGTACTCTGAAGTTTTTTGTTCTGTTGAGATCCACTGAGTTGATATCCTAGCCCACTACTAGTGGGTAGTGACTTGCAGTTTGAAAAAAATAAGAGCAAAAGTTCTTGGAGTGTTTTGGAAAAGGCTTTAGGAGGATTTTCCCCCCTCCCAGTTATACCCCATGACATCGTCCGTAACTGTTATCACAAGATCAAGTAATAACCACCACTTACAGGTTCATTCGTTGCTGCCTAAAGGGAGTAATAATAGCTAGGATAAATGTCAGGATTTTAAACTTTCTAAAGCAGGACCCTGTGTATTGGGCAACTATTCAAGTCCTTTCATTTAAAGGGAGTTGAGCACATATAAATTGAGGTTGTGTGTTCCAATAATCTTTTTTGGTCTTGGATTAAAAGCATTTAGGTCAAATGTTAGCATTTAACAGAATTTAATGGAGCAGCCACAGTTGAGCTATAATCCTCTAATGATGGGATTTAAGCAGAGAGGGAGCCACGGATTGGCTTTCGAAATGTGCTTTATCATTGAACCTGGCCAGCTCTGAAAGGTCTTGTTTGTACCTTGGTAAGAACCAAACTACAGCTTGGCAAGTGGAGGTTTAGAATTTCCTTATCCCAAAGTTTTCCTTGTTAGTCACACTCAGTTGTTTGGATAGGTTTCTGCAGGCAGAGAAACTATCCCACCCCTGGTTGCCCGTGCAAAGGTGGGGGCGGTCTGAGGTCCTCTAGCATCAGAACGTTTGTGCGTTTCTTAAAAATATTCCCAAGTCCCAGTGTAGGTGTATGGAATCAGAATCTGGAGGAGGGGACATTTTTTAAGTTGGTGTGATTATGGAAATTTTTAAATTCTTTTTTTTCTTTGAAAATTGATTTTTCTTTTTTTTTCTTTTTTCTTTTCTTTTCTTTTTTTTTTTAAGATTTTATTTATTTATTTGAGAGAGAGACAATAAGAGAGAGCATGAGCAAGGAGAAGGTCAGAGAGCGAAGCCGACTCCCCATGGAGCTGGGAGCCTGATGCGGGACTCAATCCCGGGACTCCGGGATCATGACCTGAGCTGAAGGCAGTCGTCCAACCAACTGAGCCACCCAGGCGTCCCGAAAATTGATTTTTATTGAAGTATAGTTTACATACTGTAAACGGATACACACGGATGGAACCATGTTCACAGTGTAGACGATTTCTCTGTTTCTTTCCTCTGCCTTTGGAGTCGCTCCGTCCACTCCCGTGCTAGGTCGCTACTACCTGCTTCCTGTCGCTGGAGGTCAGGGAATCCGGCAGCGTATCTTGTGTCCAGCTTCTTTCTGTGTGGTATCTGTGCACTTTCTCCCTGTTCTGTACGTTAGCAGTTGCTTCCTTTCTGTTGCTGAGTACTTTTTGTAGGGACCTGCTGGGGCTTGTTTATCCATTTACTTGTTGATGGACCTTTTGATGTCTTGAGTTCTGGGTCTGTTATAATGAAAACAGCTTTGAGAACTTGTCTGCAAGTATTTGTGTAGAAGAAGCCTGCATTTTGAAGAATCTTTGCAAGTGAGTCTTAGGCATGTGAACTATTGACTCTTTCTTATACTTCATGTATCATTTTGGAGACTATAGATTTTTGTGTCAAAAGGTGGATTTGCCGTGCATGTATGTTTTTGTTGTAGTATTGCCATCAATGTGGGATAAATGTATATTTCATTAATACTTATTGAGTATTCTGTGCTAAGAGCTGGGACTATAAAGATGAATTGTACCCATGGGGGAGTCAGCCCTTTGGGAGGATTCTTAGTGGTTACTTCATCTGTTGAGTGCTTGGACTAGGAGCTGCCAGATGCTGATGGAAAGACACATTTTTTTAGGGTTTGGTTTTGCTTCCAAGAAACACGAAAAGGCTTGGTTGGTAGTAAACTCCAGGAGCAGCTCAGCCTTTAAATTCTCTGTTTGGGTAGTACTGTCCTACTTCCAAGACAGGTGGCCGTGGTAAGCCACAGCAGGAAGTTGACCCATTCCTGGACAGCAGAGAAATTGTCAGATTAAGAAAAAAATAAAGTGCAAAAGAAATGATCACTGGCTGAAAAGCTGATCAAAGAAGTGCTAATTCAAAGCTTTTATTCTGTATTTGTTCATGATTATTGGTGGCTGGAGAGCTGGTTCAATCCCTGGGGTATTGGAAGTTTGTTAAACTTCCAATTAAAGTTTAAATATTTTACTTCCCTGTTGGCTCATAGCAGCATTTGCCAAATTACCGTTTTTCTGCTCTGGCAGGCTTAGATTTATTTTGAGGTTGAAAAAGAAATATTTTTTAATGAGACTGTAATATTTTCCTGCTTGCTTTAAGGTGGTGATTTTTAATCCTGGCTGTAGGAAAGTTTTGTAAACTAGATGCTCAGGCTCCGTAGACCTACTTGATCAGGTTCAGTGGGCAGGGGACCCAACAGTAGTATGTTTAAAATTCTTAGGTGGTTTCAACATGAAATCAAAGTTGAGGATGATTTCTTTGGGGGCAGCCTTGGTTATTGGTACACCTCTTTTGTTGCCTGTTCCCCCCCTTTCCCAGCTGAGCGTAATTTACAAAACCTTTGCTTTTCTCCATTTCTCTTCTGACAATAGAAGTTATTTTACAACTCGAAACCCAAGAGCTTTGTTCCATGTGTCTTGTCACTCCAAGGCTGTGTCCTGACCACTCAACGGAAGGGACCAGACTTCTTTGTGTGACCTTGTTGAGGGGAACTGACCATGTCTTTCAATTTGATTCTCAGCAGAGGGGTAGAACCAAGTGCTGCTGTGGACATCATCAGGCTCTTCAGGGAGAAGGGGGCGCGCCTTTCACTGTCCAGTAAATAGCTTTAGAAAATACGGAGACTTAAGCCCTTTGCCATCCATTAATCAGCATTTTGGTTAACACTTTGGTGTGTATGTGTGTGTGTGCACACTTAATATCACACAGTGGTTAGGTTAGTTCTGTATCTGTTTTTATCCCTGTATGAATTGCCTTTAATTCTTTTTATTTATTATCTGATTTTTAAAAAATTGGTACCTTCTTTTATTATTGTTGTGTTTCATTATTATTGTCGTGTATCAGAAAATGCACATGCACAAGAACTTTCAGCCTAAGATCTATCCTCTTAACAAACCTTTAAATGTCTTGTTAACTGTGCAGTGTTCTACAGCAGATCCCTAGAATTTACCTTGCATAATAAACTTTACACATGTTGAGTGGCACCCCCCCAAGTCCCTGGCAACCTTGATTATATTCTCTGCCTCTGTGAATTTGACTATTTTAGATACCTCCTATAAATGCAATCGTGCGGTATTTGTCCTTCCATGACTGGCTTACTTCACTTAGCATAGTGTTGTACATACTGTTTTTTTTTTCTTACATAATATTGGGTGAACATCTTCCCATGTCAGTAGATATTTCTATGTCATCTTTTTAATGTCTACATGGTATTCCTTTGCAGGAACATACCATAATTTTGTCATTCAATTCCCTAGTGTTGGATATTAGATTTTTCCTGATAATTTGGATTTGTTTTGTTTTGTTTTTATTTATTTGACACAGAGAGAGAGTTTACAAGTAGGCAGAAAGGCAGGCAGAGGGAGAGGGGGAAGCAGGCTCCCTGCCCAGCAGAGAGCCCGATATGGGTCTTGATCCCAGGACCCTGAGACCATGACCTGAGCCAAAGGCAGAGGCTTAATCTACTGAGCTGCCCAGGTGCCCCAATTTTTGGTTTTATTAATATTGCTAACATGCATGATTTTGGAGCTAAATTTTTCTGTCCTAATTAACAAATATTAGAAGTAAACATGAGTATACATCTTCAGATACATATAGCCCAACTCTCTACTCATTAGCAAATTTATTTTTCATTAGGAGTGTGAGTTTGTGTATTTGTTCACTACCTTACCAATAAGGGCATTAAAAATAACCCACATAGGTTAATAAAAAGGTACCTCATTTCAGTATACTTTGATTTGATTTTAAACAAGGATGGAACATTTATTTTGCTGCTTTTATTTGAGGGGGATTGAAGATAAGAAGCTCATATTTTGTCCATTTTTAAAAAATATTTTTTATTTATTTGCCAGAGAGAGAGAAGGAAGCAGTAGGGGGAGGAGCAGCAGGAGAGGGAGAGTCAGGCTTCCCACTGAGCAGGGGGCCTGATGGGGGACTCAGATCCAAGGGCCCTGGGATCATGACCTGAGCCAAGGGCAGATGTTTACCTGACTAAACCACCCAGGTGCCCCTGTTCTGTCCATTTTTATATTAAGGACTTTTATTTCCTGTGTATTTATAAGAGCTCTTCAAATAGTAAAGATACGAACACATGATCTTATATAGATCATATTTTGCTTTTTAACTTTGTGATTTTCTTTTCTCCATACAGAAACCTAAAAAAATCTCATATTGCCTAATCACGACATAGTATGCTAAGAAAGGAGTCCTCTGCCATAATGTTACATAACCATTAGTGGTCCTTCCTCCCTCCGGCCCTCCCTCTTTTGCACTAGCCTTAGGACTTAAACATTTTCTGGATTTTATTACCTAGTATTGCCCTGGTTGTTTTGGCATGTTGTATTGAAAAATCCGTACTTTTCCTTATGATTTAAAGTGCTTCCATATTCTATATTTCTCAGTTTTTAGGTTTCCTCTTGTCTATTTTTCTGCCTTTGTGAACTCTATTTATTACAACTTTATGTTAGGGTTCCTATCTGATAGAACACATTCTTACTCTTTTTTCAGATATTTGTGGCTATTTTTGCTTATCCTTCCACAAGAATTTTAGCAAGCCCCCTTTCTCTCCTTTTGGGATATTAATTGATTTTCATAAAATTTATATGCATTATGAATATCAGAAAATGTACATACTTATAGAAGCATTCTTATTCTGGGATCTGGTCTATTTCTCTGATTATTTAAATCTGTTTTGTAGCCCTGTTTTATTCATAAAGGTCATGCCCAATTTTGATAAAACCTAAGTGATGCTGTTATTGTCATCTTACACAGTAAGATGTAAGTAAGTAAGATACATCCTCTTATCTTCACGGGTGGGTAAACTTTTCTGTAGGTGTCTCAGGTTTTGTGGCCCAGATAATCCTGTCACATGTTCTTCCTTGTTGCTGTTTACCACCTGAAAAAAGGTGAAAACCGCTCTCAGCTGGGGACCCTGCACAACCAGGCAAGGCAGCACACAACCAGATGCTTGCTGCTGGCGTTAGGGGAACGCTTTAGGTTCATTAGCTGAGTAGGAAACTCAGTAGCAAACCTAAAAGAGCCTTGGGTCCTTTTTCTTTTTATTTTTTTAAGGTTATGTGGGCTATTTTGAATGCCCTTGTTTGTAAGGTAGTAAACAAACACACTCCTAATCAACCAGCAGGTTCTCTCAGATTTTCTCATCTCTTGGTTGTGGTTCTCATTTGGTCTTTTCCTTTCAAATACTTCCTTCCTCTTCCTCTGTCAGCCAAGCAACACCGCGGTGGTGTCGACACCCTGGCTTATCCCTGACATCAGCGCATCTGGTGTGTCACAGATGGGCTTGATGTTGGCTCTTGATTTCCTTACCCAATTTCGGAGAAGTATTAAGCAAGAATGAATGTTACATTGTATCAGGTAGCTTTATTATTATTTTTTAAACCATTTATTTATCCCACAAAGGCTGGGGAGCCTTCAGTACAGCTGCCAAGTCTGGCCCCGGGAGCTGGGGGTCAGGCGATGGCTGTTGCCCCTTGTCCTGACCACCCTGGTGGTCCAGCTGGGCAGAGCTGGCCTCGTGGCTCCCCTGTGCCACAGTGACGTGGCAGCCAGAGGATGAGGGAAAGGGAGTTTGTTTTGGAGGTGGGGCTCATGCAGGAGTCCGAGAAGCTGGTGGAGGACCCAGCACCTGAGGACTCGAGAGATGGAGATGACAGCACAGTGGGGCCAGGCTTCCCAGTAGGTGCCACGGTGACCCCGCAGCCTTGCTGTCATTCTGAGGTGACAGACGGACTGGGGGCATGCAGACCTTCCCCAGTTTAAGATTCCCTGGGAGATTTTGCCTTTTCTTTTAACAAACACTAAACCAGACCCTAAATTCCACCCACACCTTTTTTCTCTGTCTGGGCCTTGGCATTTCCCCCACTCAAGTTGAGCCTGTGTGGACGAAGCACTCTGATCTCAGGTTGGTGCGTGGGTTCTGGCCTTGAGGCTGTCTTTCTAATGCTCCAGGACTTGGCTGTGGAATGCTGTCACGTGGGGACTTCCGAGGATACATTTCTGTGCTCAGTGTTCCCTGTCTCCTCCCCTTCTTTCCCCGTCTGTGTCTTAACCCAGTAAAGCGTATCCCCTCCTTCCGAGTCTTGGCGCCCCTCTGCCCCGAAGCCTCTGTCAGAGAGAGCATCACTGCCTTGCGCTTTGCTTGGATACATCCCCTCTTTTACGCACTTGGCCCCCTGTCTTCATGGTGCGCCAAAGAGTTCTGCCCTGTAAGAGATCGCAAAGGCCGGGGCTAGGTCCCAGTAGAGCTCATGAGGGCCAGTTAAACACTCAGTGGAGAAACACAGTGCTTGGGGCGCCAGGGCGACTCAGTTGGTTACAGGACTGCCTTCTGCTCGGGTCATGATCCTGGGATTGAGTCACACATCTGGCTCCCCCTGCTCTGTGGGGAGCCTGCTTCTCCCTCTCCCTCTGTCTGCTACTCCCCCTGCTTCTTGTGCGCTCGCTCGCTCACGCTCTCTCTCTGTGTCAAATAAGTAATAAAATCTTTAAAAAAAAAAACAAACAAACAAACAAGAAATACAGACTGCTTGATGAAAAGTGGTCTTGCCACAGTGGAATTGTCCCCTTTTGTTCCTGGTCATGGGGGCAGTGGGGAAGGTTGGCTGCTGCAGGGATGATCAGGTCTGAAATGAGCATGAAGATGCAATTCACCCAGGAGAGTAAATACATTCTACATTAAAAAGCCCTATCCTGGAGCACCTGGTTGGCTCAGTCATTAAGCGTCTGCCTTCAGCTCAGGTCACGATCCTGGGATTCTGGGATCGAGTCCTGCAAGAGGCCTGCTTCTCCTCCTCCCTCTGCCTGCTACTCCCCCTGCTTGTGCTCTTTTTCATTCTCGCTCATAAACAAATAAATAAATAAATAAATAAAATCGATCTTAAAAGACTCTATCCAAATAAATGAATACATAAATAAATTAATTAATTAATTTTTTAAAAATCGATCTTAAAAGACTCTACCTTTTCCCTAAGGTTAACTTGGGTTTGAGAGCTCCGCTTGGTCTGCTGGTTCCCTGATGGCCATGGCTGCATGTGGAGCCAAGGGCTCATTTGATGCTTCGTATAACTATAGCATGTAGTCTTGTAAAAAAACCTTTCAGTGGTTCACTGTCCTCTTTGCTTGTCCCATCTTCAGGGAAACCTAAGCTTCTGGCCGTTAGGGTACAGGTCTGTCTGGGCTACTTCAGGTATGTTCAGAGCCCTGCTGTATGTGTTTTTTGCTGTTGTTTTAGCTCATGGGAAACTGATGGGTGGAAGTAGTGAAGTCATGATGTATAGAAGATGGATACGATTCGATTATAAACATAAGAAACATAAGAATAATTCTAGAAGATCATCCACGAAATTCATGAACACACAAAAAGCTGGGTTAAGATATTTAGAATCAATAGAACAGAATTAAAGGATTAATAGCCTTATAAAAATAAAGATTTGTAAACACTAGAGGCAGAGGGCAGGAGATAAACCACAAGAGTCTCTGTACTTGCTAGAAAACATGAAAAACTCATGAGTCAGCACCTCCCAAAAATCTGAAAAATTCTCCACTGTTGCAGCTTTGTAGTAGCGTTCCTGAATGTGGGTGAGATGGACTGATTTGTTGCTGGTGGCACTGCCAAGTAGAGTCTTTCAGGATGAGAATTTTATGTCTCAAGAGCCTCTTCTATATCCTTAGTCCTCTTCGGGAGCTCTGTTCAGGGGATTGGGGTTTGCCAAGGTTTTGTTACCCATTCTATCATTTTCCTGCCTCTCTGCAAACTTTGCCTTTGCAAGGAGTTCTTTGTGTTGTGTTGTTTTTGAATTGTCATAAAACACTTTAAGTGAGAACATGAGAAAAGGTTAATTCGGAGTGAAATCTCTGTTAGGGCTGCAGGTAGAGCCTTTAGGGTTTTCTAAGCAGTAGCCATAACTTCCCCTCCGAGGACAGAAAATCCCCACTTTTATGTATTATGTATTTACTACATAGTAACATGGGTCCCCATATTCCCCATGAGCAGCAGAAAACAGAAATGCCCCACTCATCCCCATTATTGTAAAGGGAAAGCTATTTTATTTTTATTTTTATTTTTTTTAAGATTCTTATTTATTTGACAGAGATCACAAGTAGGCAGAAGGAGGCAGGCAGAGAGAGGAGGAAGCAGGCTCCCTGCTGAGCAGAGAACCTGATATGGGGCTCGATCCCAGGACCCTGGGATCATGACCTGAGCCAAAGGCAGAGGCTTTAATCCACTGAGCCACCCAGGCACCCCGGGAAAACTATTTTTAAAAAGTCACAGAATTGCAGTAAGTCACACAGATTTACTCCTTTAGGGAGTTTTCTCTATCTGATGACATCCATGTCCCTGCTTCCCAATCTGGAACACATATCCCTTGTTCTGTGCTTAGGATTCAGATGGCACACTGGGGTGTCATTTTGGGGAGGAGGGAGATGTATTTAAACCAGGGTTTCTCAGCCTTGGTACTATTCACATTTGGGGCCAGGTAGTTCTTTATTATGGAATCTGCTCCAGGCACTGTAGGATGTTTCACAGCACTCCTGGCCTCTTCCTGTTAGATACTAGTAGCTTTCCCCTGGTCTGATGACCAGGAGGGTCTTCAGACATTGCCAGACGTCCCCTGGAGGGAACACCACTCCTGGTTGAGGGCTCCTGCGTTCAACAGACATGGATACAATAAGGCGATGTGTATGTGCAAACATTTAATCAGAAGAGCCCCTCTAACCAGTTTGATGTGTGCGCTTGATTCTCTTCTACTTGAGGCAGCATGATGTTCTGGCAACTGTTTCTTTTATTTTTTTCTTTTTGTGTTCTTCCCACTGAACTCCCAAATTTTTGTATAATTCCTTCTCTTTTCTTTTTTGTCTGTATTTCAGTTTCTCCCCTGGCTCATCCAGTCATTGTTGAATGAAAGAGTCTCTAACAGAGTTCCTCGAACAGATTTCCTCCTTGTATTTCTAAACTTGGCATTGGTGTGTCTTCAGAGTTGCCGCACAGCTTGGCTGGGTTATTCACCCTCAGTGGCACATTCACTGGCGTGGAGTCTGACATCATTTTAATGAATGCTCTGTCCCCTCTCACCCCTACCTGCTCGTGTATGTGTGTTTTTTTAAATAAAACTTGGGGCATACTTAGGCAGGTTTTATTGACCATGTGCCAACCCTTGTAGGGATCCTTTGTGTCCTCTCATTTTTTGAAGCTGAAATTCCCCAAATGCTTGTTAATTTTTGGGTGGATCTCTTTTATTGTCCAAGTCATACTTTGTTTGAAATTGAGTTTTTACTTTTCTTCTACCCTGAAACTTGGCTGCATAGAATTGTTTAGTAATTTCTTACACTTGAATTTTGCCTAGATTTTTCTCTTAGCCTGGAGCGTTGCACTTTTCCCCATCCACCCACGTTTCTCTGAGCATTCCGGATCCATCATGCTCTCCTTCCCCTTCCTTCCTTATCTCTTGCCATTTTACCTCCCTTCCTTTTTATTTTTTTTTCTTGATTTCTTCCTTAGGTTTATGCTGTTTATTTGATTGATAGGAATGTGTGGGCTTGGTGTTTTGTATGGCATTCTTCTAGCCCATTTAAAGGTCATCTTGAGGCGTTCCTAGAATGTTGTGCGGTCATTTAATCCTAGATTGGTTTCATCTCCTTTTTTTTTTTTTTTTTTTTTTATTTAAATGCTTATGAGTGTCTCCCCCTGCCTTTAGTTAGGCATCTATAGGGGAATTCAGAACTTGGATCTCCATGCAGTCATACTGGATTAAGCTATAACTGCACTCACTGTCTAGTATGGTCAACCCTAGTCACATATGACTATTTAAATTCAAATTGATTAAAATTAAATACAAGTAAAAATTGAGTTTCTTAGGGTGCCTGGGTGGCTCAGTGGGTTAAAGTCTCTGCTTTTAGCTTGGGTCATGATTCCAGGGTCCTGGGATTGAACCCCACATCGAGCTCTCTGCTCGCGGGGAGCCTGCTTCCCCCCTTCTCTCTGTCTACCTCTCTGCCTGCTTGTTATCTCTGTTGAATGAATAAATAAAATCTTTTTAAAAAGGGGGGGGGTTTGCTTTTGTTTTTGTTTTGTTTTGTTTTGTTTTTAGTTTCTCCAACAGCCCTGTGGGAAGAGACAATTGGGTTGGACAGGGCATTTTCATCCCTGCAGTGGTTTCTGCTGGAGAGTGCTGGGCTGTGAGAGCTGTACCATCATATGTGTCAGAGAGATCCCCATGTAGCCTTCTCACCCTTGGACTTGGGTATTGCTGGCCCAGTTCAATGGTCCTCCTCTCAAGGGGGTGGTTCAGAATCTGCAGGGCTCCCTGAAGATTGTGGGGACGTGAAAAGTGTGATTAAGTGATGTGCTTTTTTTCCTGTTTGGATGTAACATACACTATATTTCTCTCTAGGACACACAGAGAATGTGTGTCCTGTGCCCTTGACGCGCCTGTGGTGATTTGGCTGCGTCCTCTCTCTCTCTCTAGGTGCTGAGAGATGGCGGCGCTTGTGGAGCTCCTCTCTGCCTGAGCATCGGGCCCTCCAGGCACCGGAAGAGCCAGCTCAGACCCTGGGCGCCTTGCCTGCACAAGCCTTCTCTTCCAGCCCCTGCAGTCCAGAGGCTGAACTGCTCATTTTTTCTTGATGATGGGTATCGGTAAGAACACTACGTCCAAATCCATGGAGGCTGGAAGTTCAACTGAAGGCAAATATGAAGATGAAGCGAAGCATCCTGCTTTCTTCACTCTTCCGGTAACTCTTCCCTTCTCTCTCTCCCCTTGACTCACTCTCCAGTTGTTTCCATATTGAATCAACATAGGATTAGCTGTAATACTCCTGTTTTCAGTGGAGGTTAAGGCATTCAAAAACTGAAGGCTTTGCACGTGAGATGGTCTTTGGGAACCCTCTTGGGTGACTGTGGCTTTGGCCGTGCTGTGTGTTGGAGTCACCTGATGGGATTAACTCTGGGAAGGAAGCATGTGTGGCTGTGAACATCATAAAACCACCCTGCCCAGTGCTTACTGTGTGCTGGAGGGTGCTGAAAGCTGCATTCTGGCTCCCAAAATGTGTTCCAATGAAATAACCTAAGACCCAGCTTCACACTCACATTTGCAGGGTAGAGAATGACTGAATGACCAACCAAAGCCAGAAGTCTTGCTTTGTATCATGGCGGCAGTATCCCAGATGCAGTTTTAGCTGAAGAGGTGTTACCAGTTAGAGAAGGCTGCTTACGCACATTCATTAATTCAGTGCTAATACTTTTCCAGATGTAGGATTATGATTTGATGTGTATAAAGTTTTACCTGAAGTGTTGGTTCAAAAAAGGAAAAAGCTCTTTAGTGAGAACTTGCTTCCAAGTATTTTTCTCTTAGTAAGTTCATGAGGTTAAGGGCAAGAACATCATTCTAGAATTCCTGAAAGCATGGTCCTGGAATTGGCCTTACTGTGGCATTACCCAGTAAGAAGGATGTGAACACGTATCCTTAAGTACATTGATTGACTTGACTGGCATTCATATTTTGATTTTTATCCTATTAATTCCCAGAAAGATGTCCCTGATTTTACAACCAACATCACTGTTTTCTTTGTCCCTACAAAGTGAAATTTTTAAAATGCATAGAGGGAGGACGTGGGATTTTTTTTTTTTTTTAAGATTTTTTAATTTATTTTATTTGACAGAGAGAGAGATCACAAGTAGGCAGAGGCAGGCAGAGACAGAGGGGGAAGCAGGCTCCCTGCTGAGCAGAGGGCCCGATGCGGGGCTCGATCCCAGGACACTGAGATCATGACCTGAGCCGAAGGCAGCGGCTTAATCCACTGAGCCACCCAGGCACCCCCAAAGTGAAATTTTTAAACTTTTAAAAATTTTAAATTTAAATTGTTTAAAATTTAAAATTTAAACTGTTTAAAATTTAAAAATTTAAATTTAAACTGTTAAGAAAAACTGATTCTCTGTTGTGTTGAAGGCTTAGGGTTGACAAGTTTTCTAGAGGAAGAGGCAAGGTGGTTTTCCAAGTTTAAATTAGATCGTCTTTGAAAAATGAAAAGGAATATTTGTGCCTGGGTGTTGATTTGTCTCTCCTGCTGCCTGAGAGCTCAGCACACGGTTCACCCTCACCCTCTACTTGAGAGACATGAACTTGAGCTTGCCTTTCCCTCCCACCTGCCCTGTCACTATGGCAGAGAGTTTTAGGTTGACTTGTTTTCATTTTATTTTTATTTTTATTTTTTTAAGATTTTTATTTATTTATTTGACAGACAGAGATCACAAGTAGGCAGAGGCAGGCAGAGAGAGGAGGAAGCAGTTTCCCCACGGAGCAGAGAGCCCGATGCGGGGCTCGATCCCAGGACCCTGAGATCATGACCCGAGCTGAAGGCAGAGGCTTTTACCCACTGAGCCACCCAGGCGCCCCTTGTTTTCATTTTCAAATTGTGATACTCTACAGATAGTTAAATCCACAGCATATCTATCTTTTTTCATATTTATTCCCTGTTGTTGGTTTTCCTCTTCCTCCCTCTTTGATCACTTTTCATTAAACAAACCAAACAAAAACACTGAGGTTCTGTGAATGGTCGCTACCTTTGTCTTTGTATATCTGAAAATAACTGTATTTTGCTCTCAACTATTGGGTGAACATCTGTTAATTACACACTACAGTTTTCCAGTCTGTGTTTCTCTTTAACTACTTTCTCGTGGTTTGGCTGTCTTTTGCTAGTGTTAACTTCTGATTGGTTTCCCTAGTGTTATTTTACAGTTTACTAATTCCTTGTGGATAGTCGTGTGTTTATGTTAAATTTTTGTTTCAGGTTTTGTAGTTTTTATTTCTGAGATTTCTGTTTCCATTCCTGCCTGTTTTTGGTTGTTAATTTCTTGTGTATATATGTTTGTGTTGTTTAAAAATGATTCTTCATTTAAATCACCGAGGACCCTAATGTACTTATTTTAAAATAATTCTCCAGTTGTTCTGTTTTCTGTTTGGTGTAAAATCCCCTTCTGAGTGTTTCTTCTGAGATTTTCTTCCCTCTCCTGCCACCCGGACAGGTCTCCCAGCTTCTGTTGCTGTGGTTTTGCATTGTGTTGGATAAGAATTTCCTCAGATGTGGCAAGAGCTGATTTTTTTTTTTTTTTTTGGAAACTCACATGGAATGGGAATCAGTTTCTTTTTTTTTTTTTTTTTAAGATTTTATTTATTTATCAGAGAGAGAGGGGGAGAGAGCGAGCACAGGCAGACAGAATGGCAGGCAGAGGCAGAGGGAGAAGCAGGCTCCCCGCCGAGCAAGGAGCCCGATGTGTGTGGGACTCGATCCCAGGATGCTGAGATCATGACCTGAGCCGAAGGCAGCTGCTTAACCAACTGAGCCACCCAGGCGTCCCGGGAATCAGTTTCTTTATATTTCAATTTTTTTTAGAGAGCACATGCATGCGTGAGCAAGGGCGGCCGGAGGGGGGAATCTTAAGCAGGCCCCATGCCCAGCGCCGAGCCTGACACAGGACTCGATCTCATGACTCTGAGATCATAACCTGGGCCAAAATCAAGAGTTTGATGCTTAACCCACAGAACCACCCAGGCACCCTAGGAATTAGAATTTCTTTACACAAAGTAAAACAAAGGTGCATGACAATACTTTAAAGAGAAAAAGAGTAAATCCTTATTTAGTAAAGGAATAATGAATAGGTCACAGTAAGAGCAGGAGCTTTGCAACTTCTTACAGAAGTTAGATCATGTGATCAGAGTTGATATTAAGTAAGAGAAACATAATAAAAGCTCTCCTTATCCCACGGGAATCTTGTTAGGCAAATTTGTGTGCTTTTAAAGGCAAGTAGGAAATGTGTAATACAAGTGAATGCCACATGGAGAGAAATTAGAACCAGAAAAACAGTGAATAGTCTTGAAGAACTGTCCTGCCCTAAGGACACAGGCCAGGAAGGACTGCAGGAGAAGGTCTGCAGTTGGGTGTGGAGAGCTCTGTGTCATCTGAACTCGGAGGGCTGTGCAGGGGACACCAAGTTAATAGCCTGAACTTCGTGTTGGCAGAGTCCCACTTGTAGTACAGCAGGTTTCAGCACGTCGGCATTTCAGTGCCAAGTTCACAGCTGGCTGAAGTTTTGAAGGTTCCCTAAGGCAAGTCTGCAATCAAACCCTAAGTGTCAGAGTTTGAGTTCAGTCTGGGGTGCTGCGTGAGCACCCTGGAAGGACCCCTGCCCAGCCATGTTTATGGGGGTGGGCTTGGCCTGTCAAGAGATTCTCAGGGGAGATGGCCTCAAAGTCCTGAAAAACATCTCAGTGAAGCAGCTCAAGAGGAGGGAAATAGACAGGGAGCAGCCTGGCCGTATCTTGTTCTGGGCATGAGGTTGGTGCAGTCAGAATACAGAGAATGGAGGTGGGCAGCCGGGGATGAATGCTTGCAGCCGAGTTGCTTGATCTTCGGGGTAGAGAATTCCTGCCATGGGTGCTGTGAGAGGAAGGGCCTGGAGACAGGAATCCTGGTCACGGGGGCTCTGGCAGCCCAGGTGAGAATGGCTTGTGGTCTGGGAAGGCAGGCGGGAAAGGGACTCTTTGCCTGCAGCCCATGTTCGCTGGGGGCCTGGGTGGTTCCTGCGTTCTTGGCCTTGACTTCCAACAATGGGAGGAGGTGGAAGATGGACAAAGAAGCAGAAGCATCAAATGGCAGCCAGTGACAAATTCTGGGAAGAGAATAAATCACAGAAGAGGGATCACGAGGAGCAGAATGTGAAGTCAGATAAAGATCATTTAGCCACAGGCCATTAATTGATTTATCCCTTAAAAATAGGGAGAGAGCTTCCCACAGGTTTAAGGCTCCGGGAAACAGGAGGGATTTAGACCAAAATCCCTGACCTCACAGAGCTTCCGCGCTGGTCACGAGATAGGCAGCACATGCTAGAGATAGGTCAGATGTGTAGATGTAGGTAAATATGAATGGAACAATAAACTCGGGAAGTGGAATAGAAGCTGCTAGGGGTGAAGTGTTGCACGTTCAGCTGGCCGGGAAAGGCTGCCCTGAGGAGATGCCCTCTGAGTGAAGGCCGCTGTGGCCGTAATGTCTGAGGAACCGTGAGGAGGTGGTGTGGCTGGACAGAGGGCAGGATGGGGTCAATAGAGAAGATGTAGGCCATGTGGCCCTGGGAGGGATTTTGGCTTTTCCTGACCCTGAGGAAAAGCTGTTGGAGGGCTTTGAGCAGAGCGACCTGCTCTGCCTAGTTTTAAGTTTCTCTGTGGCTGCCGAGCAGGGAGCAGACCAGTCAGGAGTTGAGTGCCACAGGGCGGCTGAGCTGACAGTGGCTCCAGCCAGGGTTCTGGCTCGTGGGCGTTGTGAGAAGTAGTCGGGCCACGGATCAGAGCTGACCAGGGTACCCAAAGACTGGAGGGGGATGGAAGTACGAGAGGGCAGGCCAGGACAGCTTCCGGTATCTCACTTGAGCCTCAGGAAGAAGTGGCCAGGTACTGAGGTGTGGGGAGGCAGACGGGTGAGCAGGCCAGGGTGGGGAGCTGGGGGCAGTAAAGGAGTTTGGAGCCGGCCGCCGGGACCCTGGGTAGAAAGCAGGGCTGGAGATTGTGGTGCTTGGGGGAAGCAGTGTGGGTCGGAGCTACTTACTGGGTGTGAGCAGAGGGAGAGGGTATTTAAAGCTGGGGAATGGAATGTTAGCACGTGGGGGATAATGTCCTTAGGGGTGAAAGGGAAGGTCCAAGGGCCTAGAAGGGTGTAGAGGTGGAGGAGGGTCAGCAAAGGTGTAGGTAAGGAGTAGTTGCTGCGGCAGGAGGGAAACCAAGAAAGCTGTGTGGACAGTCAGTGACAAAGGCATTGTGAGCCTTGTAGACGGCGAGTAAGGGTGGGCTGCTGGATTTACCAGGGCGTGGCCTGTGCCGGACGGAGTAGATTGATGGTTTGTGGGAGAGTTGTTGCAGGCTGTACCCCAGACACCAGTGGGGTAATGAGGCCATGAGAAGGTATTTGGGTCAGGGTTTGGCAGACCTGCCAGGGTGGAGAAACTGGGGATTGGGGTCTTTGGGGCTATCTAGGAGGAAAACCAGGTGGGTGAGGCCCAAGTGGCTCTGAGAGGAGCAAAGAGGTCGATGTGACCTGGGACCAGATTTAGTGTTGGGTTGGGTGTGGGCTATGAGGTCAGGGTTGGAGGCACTGGGGTTGGGCACCTGGGGGTGTGTTGAGGGAATGAAGTATGAAATAAGCACATGGATCACCAGGGCTTTTGTTTGTTTCTTTTAAAGTTGGTGTGGGGAGATGAGGTATTGATCAAACATGGAGTTGAATTAGAGTGCTCTTTTGTGATGCTTTGTGTCCATTTCCGATCAGGGAAATTCTGATCCCTTGGCACCTGGGAAATCTGTTGCCTCCTCTTGTCTTCTGTCAGCCAGGGTGCAGGTCCTGTTGTGTTACTGCAGGCGTGACCAGCTGAAATCCACGCTGAACACTGTTGCGTTGGCATCTTGTAGCACAGAAAACCGCTTCTGAGTCACCAGGTAGGAAGCGGCTTGTAAGGGACGCCTGGGTGGCTCAGTTGGTTGGACGACTGCCTTCAGCTCAGGTCATGATCCCGGAGTCCCGGGATCGAGTCCCGCATCAGGCTCCCAGCTCCATGGGGAGTCTGCTTCGCTCTCTGACCTTCTCCTTGCTCATGCTCTCTCTCACTGTTTCTCTCTCAAATAAATAAATAAAATCTTTAAAAAAAAAAAAAAGACGGTCACACGCAGGCTCTCTGACGTTTGGGTTTGTTGGGGTGGTCCTGGTTCGGGTCTCTTGTTCCTGCACACACGTCCATCCAGTTTCCCTGTCCTCCTGGAGGGGCCTGGTTTGGCGACCTTGATTATAACCAAGCATAAGCCTGGAAATATTTTAGCTCTTTGAGAGAAACTTTTAGAAAATTCTTCCATATGATTAGACTTAAACATGAAAACCCCAGCTCTGGTTGTAAAAGTCATACCTGTTGACATTAGGAAATGTGGAAAATACAGTAAAGCATTTAAATGAGAAAAACTATTTTTGAATTGGAAGGCTATGAAATGGATCAGAAAATATAGGTGGGTCTCCTTCCTCCCACTTTCTGTAGTTACTACAAATGCATTTTTCTCTTCCTGTATACATGTGCCAGCGTTGACCACTTCTGTAATCCAGCAAACCAGAGAAATGGAGGGCCTTCCTTGTTGGCCGTTGATTTGTGGGATTTTATCAGCATCGGTAAAGACATTGTCCTTGTTTTTCAAGCTATTGGTGAAGGGAGGGAAGTTTAAACCTTGAGTGGAGAAGGTGATAGATTGTGAGATGAGAAAGGAGGTCACAATATAGCAGGCCGAAAGAGATCCCCAATGCAGCTGGGTGTACTGGGTCGGGGAGCAGCAGCTCAGCCATGCTGTGGAAACCGCTGCCAGGAGACAGGTGCCCGTTCTTTCCTGTCCCGTCCTCTTTACTTCCTTCCCTCCCCTTGCTTTTTCTTCAAGAGAAGGGAGCTGGGCAGACATGGGTGAGTGAAGAAATCATGTTATGTAACTGTGACTCCTCTAAGCCCCTGACCCCGTGATGGCAGATTTGAACAGGCTCGTCCTTAGCAGTGAAAAGGCACAAGATTTGTGCAAATAGTTCTCTTTAAAAAACAGCACGGAAGCCTGGAAAACACCCTTGTTCTTGTGACTTTAATGCCAGGGGCTGTGGGGTCTCTTTAGTGCATTCCTAAGTAGGCTTCGAGTTGTTAGATCTTAACACCAAGGTCTCAGTTAGATGGTAATAATAGGGAAATGTTCTCTTCCTGAAGAATAATTAGATCTTGGGATCAACAGTGTGTGATTCTGAGAATGGTTAGAGGATGAGGAGAATGAAGTTTGCTGCAGTTTCCCAGAGGGTTGGTTTCACTCCTCTCTTTGTGCAGGATAAGAGCTTGAATCTATTGCGTTGTGGCCGTGATAAGGGAGGGCATGTGCTCAACAGGTCAAAACTGAATAGCCAAGATAATCAGTCTTTTCTGTTCGAAGTCTATCAGTTAGAAAATATTTTTTAGGAAAGGGGATATCGTGATACAGGCTTTGAAGTAAAAACACTGGAAAAACACTGGAAAGATGGGATACAAATGATTTTGATGCATGGTGTGAGATTCTTTCTGTTTTTTCTTTTTAGAATTTGTGTTCTTAAAGATTAATTTTAAAGGGGCACGTGGGTGGCTCAGTTGGTTAAGTGTCTGCCTTTGGCTCAGCTCATGATCCCAGGGTCCTGGGATCGAGCCTCTACTGGGGCTCTCCCCACTCAACAGGAAGTCTGCTTATCCCTCTCCCTCTGTCCCTCTCCCCTGCTCGTGCTATCTCTGTCTAAAGTAAATCTTTAAATAATTTTTAAGATTTTTATTTTTAAGTAATATCTATACCCAAGTGGGGCTCGAACTCACAACTCTGAGAATAAGAGTTGTATATTCCATTGACTGAGCCTGCCAAGTGCCCTATTAAAAACCAATTTTTATGCTCTGGTTTTGAAATTTCAGATAGTATTTAGTATTTCAGCCTTTTTAAAAAAAATTTTTATTATTTGAGAGTGCACGCATGCGCACGTGAGAGAGAAAGAGAGAGAGAGAGAGAGAGAGAATGGGGGAGGGGCAGAGGGGGAGAGAGAAGCGGACTCTCCATGGATGCAGCGCTCCACGTGGGGCTCAATCCCAGGACCCTGAGATCACTACCTCAGTGGAAGTCAGACGCTTAACCAACTGAGCCATCCAGGCACCCCTAGTGTTTCAGCTTTTAATTCAAATAGAGTTTGGTAGTTTTTCTTTTTTCCTTTCCTTCCTTTCTTTACCTCATTTTTGAGAGAGAGAGAGAGAGAATGTGCTCATGAGTTGGGGGTGGTGCAGAAGGAGAGGGAGAGAGATTCTTAAGCGGGTGGGCTCCACGCCCAACACTGGGCCCAGTCTCAGGACCCCACAAACACAGCTGAAATCAGGAGCTGGACGTTCAACCGACTGAGCCACTCAGGCGCCCCTGAGCTTTGGTAGTTTTAAATGAGAGATGTTCATAATAAAAAAAATTACCACCTAGTAGTTAGGACACAGACAATGTGGTATAAATGATGATAAAATAACAGAGTTGGTGCAGTCACTTCCTAGAGGAGGTTTACAAAGTCGACGAGCATTTTAGCTGATTGTCTTTTACTTTTGCATGTGGCCAAATCCACAGAATCTGGGCCTTAAAGCACCTCCTGTCCATTCTGCTCTTATTTAAGGGTTGCTTTGTGCTCCAGGCTTTACGAGATGTGATGAGCGTGCAACAGAAGCAGTTGCCCAGGCTTCCCCTTCCCCACCTGATCAAGCCCTCCCACCATCGGCGCCATCCCTGGGGCCACTGGGTTCTTTGGATCCTCATGTCAGCTGGGGTCTTTGGTCTCCCTGCCCCCTGGCCATGTTCCTTTCCAAGCCCTGTCTGTCATTCCTGTGCCTTTTGCATTCAGATATCTTTTTCTTGGAGGTGTTTATACCTCCTGAACCCCTTACCTCTAAATTCTCAATTCACTCCTGCCCTGTGTTTACCTAAGCTAGGTAGGCAGGATCCCTGACTTGAACAGTTAGAGGTAAGGTATTTCAGATGGATTTCTTTACCGTAATCTAAGTCTGTAATTCTGATGGAGAAAAGGCTCCTTTCCTGTTAGGATTTGGTGCAGTACTTGAGGGAGGATGATAGGCTTGGGTAATTGCATGGCACCAATTACCCGGTGTTTGTTTCCCCCACCCCCTTTAATTGTACCTGTTCTAAAGCATCCACGTTTTCCCCCAGGCTTTATGGTACAGACGTGGTGTTGGAATAAAATGGGAGTAGCGAGAAAACCGTGGTTTTCTTTTCCTTGTTGTTTCTTATAGTGCACATAGGTTTCTTTTCTGTCATTGTTTCATTATTTGTATAAGTTCTTTACTTACAAGAGAAATATGTTCACTCTGGAAAATTTAGAAACTATGGAGCGACATAAGGAGGGGAAAACAAATCATTTAGAGTCCCATCAGCCAGAAAAACAGTATGCTGTTTTTGCGTATTTCTTTCTAGAGATTTGAAGTAAATATTTGAGAGTTCTTTTATAAAAGTCGGATGCACACACACACTGCTTTATAAAGCCCTTTAGCTTCATGTTTTAACCTGGCATATTGATGCCATTGAAAACGCCATTTGTGGAACACCTGGGTGGCTCAGTGGGTTAAAAGCCTCTGCCTTCGGCTCAGGTCATGATCCCAGGGTCCTGGGATCGAGCCCCGCATCGGGCTCTCTGCTCAGCAGGGAGCCTGCTTCCTCCTCTCTCTCTCTGCCTGCCTCTCTGCCTACTTGTGATCTCTGTCTGTCAAATAAATAAATAAAATCTTTTAAAAAAATTTAAAAAAAAGTTGTTTGTAGTGTGACATATGGCAAATTGTGGATCTAACTTTTGCACTTTCACTGGGGTCTTGGGTTGTTTCTCAAGTGTTTGCGAGAGTAGATGTTAGCCTAATGTATGTTAAACTTATTGCAAAGCATACTAGTTTTGAATTTTCATGAGGGAGGGTACTTTTTTTCCTGTGTTCCTTGGCTGTTCATGTTCTTTGTGAATGTCTGTCTTCCCCACCCGAACCCATTTGTCTGTGCTGAGCTGTACCAAAGATCAGAAATGCCACAGACCTATTAGAAGTTACTGTCGTAGCAGTTTGAGGGGATGGAGGGGGAACTGGTGGCACTCCAGCCAGAGCTGTGCCTGTCACTACTGGTAGTCACAGCCTCCTTGTCTGCGTCTGGGATGTTTGAGAAGTAAATGAGATCATGCGTATTAGCCTCAGATAATGTACAGGGTAGGCAGTGAATAAATGTTCTACTTATCTTCTGCATCTCCACTCTGTTCCCTAAACCAGAGATCAACAGAGAGGCAGGCAGGGGACCTTAAAGGAGATGAGTGCCAGTACTGGTGTGAATCTGTGCCCCACAAACATCAGCTGTCCCATCACCATTGTCACGGGCTGTGTGGGAGGAGGAGCACTGGAGTTTTCTTCGTGGGCCACCGACAGGCACATCAGCCCACAAAGTGCTTCGGCATGGGGGCTGGAGCCAGGGAGAGGTGATGCCCCTCTGACTCCTCTCAAAGAACAGTCGTGCTGAGGGCCGGGGGCGGGGGAGGGGAGTGGACCTGGAACTCCTAGGGTACTCTGGCCACTGCATCCCTAGGCGCCTTCTGGAGAGGGCTGAGGAAATGAAGAGGCTGCCCTAAGAAGCTGAGAGTGCAAGTGAAGGAGGCTGCAGTAGTGGTTGTTGAAGAGTGTCGTGGGGCTGCCATATTTGAGGAAACAGGGGAAACAGGGTAAGGGACTTTGTTGCCTCAGACAACTTCAGGGTTGCAACTATATCTTTTGGAGTATCTTTTTTTTTTTTTTTTTAAGATTTTATTTATTAATTTGACAGAAATCACAAGTAGATGGAGAGGCAGCCAGAGAGAGAGAGATAGGGAAGCATGCTCCCTGCTGAGCAGAGAGCCCGATGCGGGACTCGATCCCACGACCCTCATGACCTGAGCTGAAGGCAGCGGCTTAACCCACTGAGGCACCCAGGCGCCCTCTTTTGGAGTATCTTAATCTAAGACCCACAGGCTCTGGAGGCTTAGTGTGTGTTGTAGAATACTCCCTTTGATTTCTTTTTCATGGTAGTTAATTTTGAAGTTTCAGAGAATATTGAAAGTAGTTGGGAGGTTTTTTATGTTCTTTTATAATCTTTTAAAAGGGGTTTGGGTAAAAGGCTGAGAAACACTAATCTTGATTGATACCTCTGTTCTTTTTATTTATTTAATTTTTTATTTTAGAGAGCGCAAGTGCTGCGAGCCAGGGCGTGGGGGGTAGGGGCAGAAGGAGCGAAAGAGAGAATCCCAAGCAGGTTCCATGCCCAGCCTGGAGCCCGACTTGGAGCTTGATCCCGTGACTCTGAGATCATGACCCGAGCCAAAATCAAGAGTCAGAAGCCTCACCGATTGAGCCACACAGGCTCCCTGATGCTGCTGTTCTTTAAAGACATTTTAATTATAGATACGGATACTAGAGGAAATAATCTCGTGTGTGTGTGTGTGTGTGTGTGTGTGTGTGTGTGTGTGTGTAGGAGGGAAAGAATAATGCTACCTTCTTATTAAAAGAGTAGAAAACAGTTAATTTAGGGTACTTCATTTTTACTTTCAAAGTGAGTACGTAGAAAACAGCTCACTTAATTATTGGACACGTGAGAGTGGTAGGTGACTTATACCACACCCCAAGCAGGTGATGGACTGAGCTCTGAACCTCTGATCAGAGGCACAAGGTTTCCCAGGTCCCTGTCCCCTTCCACTTGCAGGTGTCCTCAGCTGCCATTCACTGCCACTTTGTGTGAGTAACACAGGCTCATTTGCTGTCGGTGTAAACGGACATTGCTGTGACACTGACCCTCAGCACTGCACTCCTCTATTGCGCCTGTCTCTCCTGCTTCCCATACGTTTGGCCGTCTTAGGATTACTGTTTAGAAACAAGTACATTAGCATTATTGTCTTTGTTTACTAGAAATAAAATACTTGAGTAAGAAAGACATGTTTACAGAGTGATAGACACACTGTCCCACACAGAGACCACCTCAGTCTTGCATACTGGGAACAAACCCAGGCAGAGAAAACCTGCTTGATTCACAGCTGATGGAGTGATTCTATAATACTGGTGTAGCGGAAAAATTTAAAGCCATCAGGTCTGGTTTCAAATAGTTTTGGTTGGTGGGGAGAAAGGACATCCTGTTCCCAAAAATAATCCCCTCCCCCTTTTTAAAAATAAAAACTAGATCAGTTTCCTAGGATGAAAGATGCCAAGATGCGGTGTTACAGCCATGCTATGAATAACACAAAAGGAAACGTGTTTTATTACATTAAAGAGGCTTTCCAACTTGTGTTTTATTTCCCAGTTGAAGTAATATTTAGAGATTCAAATATGTGAAATTTTTTTTAAATCCTTTTAAAAATCTGTGCTTTTCTGAAGAATGGATTTTAAATTTGATTTTTAAAAAAATTCACATTTAGAAAAAAGCCTAAAGTATCAGAATAGCTAATTTAGTAAACCAAAGGAAACATATTAGTAAAACAAAGCAGTGTTTTATTTTTTCAGTCATGTTTGGTCGTTTCCTGCATGCACACACAGTGGAGGCGGCGGGTCAGGCAGGCGCCCTTGTGGGCATCCCCACCTCCTGTCCCCCTCACTTCTCTCCGTTGCCAGGTCTTCCTCTCCCTTCAGTAGAAACTTCGTTCATCTGCTGCTTGCTCCAGAACCTCCCACCTTCCAGGACATGGCAGAGCGCTGGGAGTAGGATGTGAGGGCGCCAGGGTGGAGGGCAGCGGTGCAGCTCTGGAACTGGAGGCTGATAGGGATGGAAGTTGGACTCTGAGGTCCTCAGGCATGGCTTGACCTGTGGAAAAATGTTAGAAATCACGGTGATTTAGGTCAGTCCTCTTTATAGTTAAATAAACATCCTGCACTGGCCTGGGAAAGTAAGCATCCTGTGTGATTTCCAGGAATCAGCCACCTTTCTGATAGGTTTACAAACACTGCTCTTGTAACAGTTGATTTCTCTGGCCCTGCCTGCACCAGCCTCTTTGGGACCAGGACTCACATCTGCCCAGGGCCCAGGCGATTGAACTGGACAGTGGCTGGGGTGCCTTCTCCCTGACCCTGACATTCAGTGCAGGGCTAGTGTGTTACCCGTCTGACTGTGGTGGTGTCTGCCTGGCGCCCATACCCAGCAGCCACAATGCTGTGCTCCCATCCCGGCAGTCTCCAGGGGCATTAGGACCACATCCTTACTCTCTCCCGAACCACACTACCTGTCCCAGAGCGCTGTTCACACCTTGGCCCAGACTGCTGTCTTGAGTGCCCAGCAGCAGCTTCATTAAAGGTTTGCCTGCCTCTGTTCCCGTTGTCAAGCCCTTTACTGCACCTCGCCCTTCCACTCGCCTGCCGCCAGCAGAGCAGCCGTCTGCAGGGGCATCCTGTCATGGCCAGCCTCTGCTTGCCCCTGCTTTGCAGCTCCCTACGGGGGCCCCTTGTCTCCAGTCCGAATTCCTGAGCCTGGCACCTGTTGCAGGTGGCACCCCTTGGAGGCAGGGGTGGGGGTGGTGGTGGCATGCCAGGACTGTATCTTCATGGCCTGGGCACTGCAGGTGTTCAGACCTTTCGTCAAATGAATATGTGAGTCTTTGCCTGGGCTGGGAAGCATTTGCATCTTATAGTACTTACCTCATTGTGTGTGTGTGTGTGTGTGTGGAGTAAGTCCGAAAAGGCGTGGGAATTGATAAATCCTGCCAAAATCTCCTGTTTCATGCCGATATATGAATTTAAAAAAATCATTGAGGTGAAATGCTCACAATTGGTTAGCAAAATTAACCACTTTAAAGCGAACAATTCAGTGACATGTAGCACGTTCAGTGTTGGGCAACCATCACTGCTGCCTAATTCTGAGACCTTTTCAACACCTTGAAGGAAGCCCTGTCCCCACGGAGCAGTTGTTCCATGGCAGTGGGCCATGTGTGCAGATGAAGGGGGTTTTAGCCAGGACAGGACGTTGAATCCCATCTGGGTTTCTTTGATGATTTAGTAACTGAGCGTTGTTGTAGTAGGAGAGTTCATCATGAGTGTGTGTACATCTTGGCGTCTCCGTGGGCTGAGCACTGCTGTGATAGGACTTGGAGAATGGCTCTGATAGTATGTTAGTGTTTCCTGTTGTAGACTTGAACTTGGCTGGGAAGGTCTCTCTTGCTGGCAGCTGGTTTTACGGGCAAACAAATGTCCCAAACCCAGGTAACTTGTGTAAAAAAGCTGTTGCATGACTTAAGAGGTAGTCCTAGAAATAAATCTTCAAGGTGCCGTAAGAAAACTCTGCTCTGTAAAAATCACGTACTAGTTAGTGCAGATCTCTGGCATTCTTTAAAGTAGCCTCAATGCTTAGGTTATCAGTCTGTATAAGAAGTTGAATTTTTCACTGCCTGATTTTTTCAACTATTTAAAAAAGGGGGGATTGAAATATCTTTGGACCACCTCAATCTAAGCTGTGCTGCTTACTAGATCTTTAGTTGTTATAATTTCTTCCCCATTCCAAAAAGTAGTTGTCTTCATTATAGGTAATTCCAGAATACATAAAGGGAAAAAGATGAAAATGGCCCCACTGATTAAAGACAACCACAGTTAATACTTTGGTGGACATCTTTTTTATTGTTTGTTTAGAAAGGGTTGGGTATTAAGGAGGGCCTGTATTGCATGGAGCACTGGGTGTTATACGTAAACAGTGAATCTTGAATCACTAACAAAAACTAATGACGTACTTGTATGGTGACTAATGTAACATAATAAAATATTAAAAAAAAATTTTTTTTTTAAAAGGCAGCAAACAAATAACTCAAAAATACATGCCAATTCTAAAAGACCCAAATGTTAAAGGAGGAGTGGGAATAAAAAATGAAAGGTGTGCCCATCATTAGTCCTTGTCCCTAGGGTAGCCTTCCTATCATTGGTTTGGAGTCTTTCTACATCCTTTCCCAACTGTTCAAAACAGGGAGGTTATTAAGATTTTTTTAAAAAGCATAATTAGGATAATTCTAGGCTATTTTGTGACTTTTTTTTTTAAAAGATTTTATTTATTTATTTGACAGACAGATCACAAGTAGGCAGAGAGGCAGGCAGAGAGAGAGGAGGAAGCAGGCTCCCTGCTGAGCAGAGAGTCTGATGCGGGGCTTGATCCCAGGACCCTGGGATCGTGACTTGAGTGGAAAGCAGAGGCTTTAACCCACTGAGACACCCAGCACCCCTATTTTGTGACTTTTTAAAGAAGCAATATTTTTTGGAGTTCTTTCCTTGTTAGTACCTTAGTTTATTTTTTCTTTTTTAATGGCTTTTTCTTTCTAGTCACATTATTTTTGAAATCAGTATCTTATATCTTACAATGTTTATCTTTATTTTTCTCCCATTGGTTGTAGTGTCTTTTTTTTCTTTTTTGAACATTTAGGTTGTTTCCAGGGATTCAGCATTTTAAATATCAGTCATCAGTCTTGAATGCACATATCATTTGCATGGATATTTCTGGAGGGATAAGTTTCTGTGAATGCAATTGCTGGGTCCAAGAAGATGCCTATTTTGTTCTGGTGCTAACTTACCCTCCAGAAAGGCCAGTCCACCAAGAATGTAATCTCTCTGATAACTGAGAGTAGCTTTTCTCCCTACACCCTGGTCAACAGCAGATTCATCTTTTAAAATATCCCCCTAGGGGCGCCTGGGTGGCTCAGTGGGTTGAGCCACTGCCTTCGGCTCAGGTCATGATCTCAGGGTCCTGGGATCGAGTCCCGCATCTGGCTCTCTGCTCAGCGGGGAGCCTGCTTCCCCCTCTCTCTCTGCCTGCCTCTCTGCCTGCCTCTCTGCCTACTTGTGATTTCTCTCTGTCAAATAAATAAATAAAATCTTTAAAAAAATAAAAAATAAAATATCCCCCTAGTTTATGTTAAAAAATGAAAATTTAAAAAATTTCATTTCTATAATTTTAAATGAGGTTGGACAGCTAATCAGATTAAATATTTAATAATTAAATAATTTAATTATTAAATATTTAAATATTTAGATATTTAAGTTTTTTCCTGTGAGTTGTAGATTCCTGTCAGTTGCCCATTTCCTGTAGATTGTTTTATTGATTTGCAGGTATTTACCAACTACTGATACCGACCTTTGTGGCCTATAGTCGTTGCGCTGGACCGTCTTTTACCCCATCACTGATTTTTTATTTCTCTCTGATATACTTTACAATACCAGATGTTAAACTTTTTATGTACTTTGTCTTTTTTTCTCTATATTTTAAAAATAAAGTTGTGCTGCTATTCTTGCATAGTTATTTTTCAGTACCAATTTTTCAAGATAGATCGCTAGAAATGGAGCCATTTGGCTAAAGAGTAAAAATATTTTAAGATTGCTACAGGCTTCCAAGACCTAAGATGACTCCATTTGCCTCATCAGGGCAGGCACATGTGACGGTGGTGATGAATTCTGGTCCTTACTTTGAGGGCCCAGAAACTAGATTTTGTCAGCATGAACAGCCCCGACGCCCGTCCAGTGCCACCCGTTACTGCCTGCCTGCGCCTGTGCTGGCAAGCTAGTTTGTATAGTAACCACAGTGTGAAACGTCAGCCCGTTGGGTTATGAGCAGTGTGTGTTGCTTCTCCCGGGGGGATGCCGCTCAGAATCCTCATCATGCGGTGACTTGGGAAGGGATCTTGACCAAGGCAGCATAGGATGCTTTCCCCCGACCCCCACCAGAGTCTGCGGCTCCGGCACCCCACTACGCCTCCTGGGAGTTAGGGGGCACTCCCAGGGCTTTCTGGGGCCACTCCATTTCCGGCCTCCCCTGTAGGACCTGCAGTGCACTGCTTGCCGCTGCCAGAAACACACACAGTTGCTGAGGCGGTGCACACTTGTCCAGGGGTTCTTTTAAGAAAACCTGAAACTCGGCCGATTTGGTAGGCAGAACACACACGGCTTGGGTCTGTTACGAAGATTATAAAAGGCGTGTGGGGAGAATGTTACCACACAGCGCAGCGATGTGCCGTGAAACAGCCTATAAATGAAGTGCTTCTCTGCAGGTGGTGATAAATGGAGGTGCCACGTCCAGCGGGGAACAGGACAATGAAGACACCGAACTCATGGCCATCTACACGACGGAAAACGGCATAGCAGAAAAGGTACCCCCTGGGCCCAGCCTCCTCCCCGTGTCCCAGGCCCGCTGCAGGGCGTGGCTGTCTTTCCTGGGGACTCCTCTCCATGCCCCTGACTGGGTGTGTTCTTTTCACAATGGAAATAGAAGGGATGAGGAGGAGTGGAAGTGACTTAATTGTCTTGATGGCAGTTAAGGTGAGACCCATATAGAAGTCCTTACTTTTAAAGACCTCAAGCAGGATGCTGAGGGAGGTGGTTCAGAGTGTGAGTCTGGACTCAGCTCTGGGTGCTACTGTGACCCAGATCCCTGGGGGAATTACTTAAGCTTTCTGGGTATCAGGTGCCTCAACTCCAAAGAGGGAATAAAAATGTTTGTGTCTGTTCAGTTTGTTAGGATTAGATGAAATAGTAACATAGGTGGTTATTAGTGTTGTGCCTGGTACTATTCTGTTGTGGTAAACGAGAATAAGAGAAGCCAGTAGATCTTGCGTGTAGCATACATTTAAAAATGACCTAGCACTGATACTTTAGAATGTTTTATAATGTATTAATTGGATATTATTGCCACATTAGTGGCATTAGAAGATTTCATATTCCTCACTCCTGTCTTTCAGGAGATGATTTGGATGATGGGAAAACTCAGATTGAAACTGTCTTTGAGAGTATTAAATATCCTTAGTTAAAGTACTTAAAGCTTTATTAAATTGTTTCATAATGTAAAAAAAGAGAAGCCTGTGAATGGCTTATGTAGACTGTGACAATGAACAGAGTGATAGAAATCACATGCTGAGATGGGAAAATCTTTTTTTTTTTTTTTTTTTTTGCCTCCTCCCATCTCTTTGAGGTCAGTATATGTGAACCTATTCACAGGGGCCAGGAGAGACCTGCCCAAAGAGGGTCCAGATGTCTTCATTTATTTTTTCCCCTTTTTTGGGGGGGGGGGGGTCGGTCACTATGGCTAATTCATGAAAAGTGACATATTTACAGGTTTCACGACAGCTCTAAAACATCTCAACTTCATTTGAGTTTTACTTGGTAGACTTTTATTTTTTAATTTTTTATTTTTTATTTTTAGAGAGAAAGGAGGGTGAGGTAGAGGGAGAAGGAGGGAATCTTAGGCAGGCTCCATGCCCAGTGCAGAGCATGACCCCGAGGTCGTGACCTGAGCTGAAATCAAGAGTCAGACACTTAAAAGACTGAACCATCCAGGCCACTCCAATTTGGTAGACTTTTAAAGCACATTTTATTTTCACTGTGAAGATTTACTAATTAGTTTCTATAATGTAATGTTATTCTAGAACAGTTGTATTTTTTTAAGGTAAGCTGTGCACCTACTGTGGGGTTTGAACTCATAACCCTGAGATTGAGAGGTGCATGCTCTACTGACTGAGTCAGCCAGGCGACCCTGGATGGTACTTTAGGTAATGTTCACTTAATATTCTAGATAGTGTTCACTTAATATTCTAGAAACAGACCACTAGAAAGTCGATGCCTGCAAATAGTACCCAGCCTGGGTATTAGCACTGGAAGTTTACAGTGTCATCTCTAAAATGATAAAGAACAAGGATGTTAATATTGAAATTCTAGAATAATCAAATTTTTGTGTTTGTGGTTTTTTTCCATTTTTGGCTATCTTGGCCAGTATTGCTTTTTGGTCAAGCTGTTATAAATTTGGTCAGTCTATTATAAATTTTATGGAGGCTTATTAGATTCATGCTGAGATGTTAAAATTCCTGTGGTCTTGGATTCCAAAGTGGTCCTCAGAGTGCAGGAATTCAAGTGGCCACTGTTGACATGTTGGCCGATGCCTACGTCCGCAGCTGAGATACAGCCCATGGAGCAGGATCTGGGCAGGGAGCCACCGCCCGGCCTGCTTGGGTCTCAGCATCCAGTGCTACATCTTGTAGTAGAGTGCTTCTGAATTCATAGACTCTTTTGGCTGTATCCATTTTTTGTGTACTGGGCCCTTAATCAGAGTCACCAGAATTTCCAGGGTATAGGCTGTCATGATTTTGGACTCCCTCCTACATTATCCAGGAAACGATGGTCATCTTTTGAAATGAATAACAATGAGCATTAACACTGAGGGCTTTTTAACATCTCTGGCAGTACCTTTTACTGATTCTAGTGAACTGTTGGCAGGAAGAATGTCTGGCTCATTTATGCTAGACATTTATTTGCCTGTTTGAAAATCTTTTTCACTGTCTAAACTTTGAAACATTCGTATTTCTTTGAGTACTAGGGAGAGAAGATATCTTTCTGTTTCACTGGCTGCTTTTCTTTATGAAATGACAGGTTTCGGGGGAAGAGCTGTCATGTATTAAATGGTGCGAATGGTCCAGACCTTGGGCTCTATGATTCAGGCAAGGGGCCACTGTTAGTCCTCACCACAACCCAATTAGAGAGGTGCTATCACAATCCGTGTTTTAGAGAAAAAATGAAATTTAGGCCCTCTGCTGTCTTGAATTCATGCAAAGAAAACTTCGGAGGATACTACCCTGTGGGATCTTGCTTTTTCAAGGGCATGGAAAGGCTGTGTCTTGAACACTTGACCATGAAGTAACACTGGAACCTTGCAGGAGAGACAGGATGAGTGGGGGCCAGAGAGATCACCCCACATGTTCTCCATATTCATGTTTGTTTTCCTAATTATAGCAAGCTGTTAGTTGTTATGTATTTTCTTATTTTATACAAAACTTGACTTCTGGTATCTCTTAATACTCTTGAGCTCCTTATAGTAAATGCTGGTTAATATGGTGTTAGCTACAAGATACCCATCTTGGAATGTGCTCAAAGGGATTTATTCATGAAAGGGACCAGAAGGATAATGCCTTGAGTCCTGGACCATGAATCTTTAAGACCATAGCATTGAGACCCACGCCCAATACATTCTGAACTTGACCTTGGTATTACTGGGATTCCTCTTTGGGGGATGTTGAAGGAATTGAACTTTGTTTATAGTGAGGGTATTTGGAACAGGAATGAAGTAACTACGTAAACGGTTTAGATGTTCCCATTGAAATATCAGCAATTTGTTGTTTTACAGTGTTTACAGCAGCACGTGAAGTGGTTGCAGCAGTATTGGGCAAAATATGTTTATAGCATGTGTGTTTACAGCAGCACGTGAAGTGGTTGCAGCGGTATTGGGCAAATCACTATTAATCACAATTTCAGAGAGTCCATTGTTTCTGGCAATTTCTAAGCAGCAACCCTGCTCTTCCTGGGAGGCTGTGTAGCATGGTGGCAAGTGCAGCCTTTGTGGACAGCCTGTTTTCAACTGCTGGGCGACCCGCTTGGCTCCTCAGGGTCTCTACCTCCTCATCTATAAAATGGGGTTATTATGACATGTGACTTCCTAGGTCCCTTGCATGGGGGACCGGAGAATGTAAAACAGCATGCATGAGGTTTTTAGGAAGCAGAGATTGCCAAAATGTGGAACTAGTTACAAGTGAAGTAGTTATAATGTGTACCCACTTGAATATCCCACTGGCTTGGCACTGGGGTCTTTTGCTGCCCATTGTTTCAACAGCTGGGTGGTTGCAATGGTTACCAAGCTTGTTAAATAGAAGATGAACCTATTTTTTTTAAATTTTTTATTTTTTATAAACATATATTTTTATCCCCAGGGGTACAGGTCTGTGAATCGCCAGGTCCACACACCCCATAGCACTCACCAAAGCACACCCCCCCCCAATGTCCATAACCCCACCCCCCTTCACCCAAGCCCCCTCCCCCCAACAACCCTCAGTTTGTTTTGTGAGATTAAAAGTCACTTATGGTTTGTCTCCCTCTCAATCCTATCTTGTTTCATTTATTCTAAAGATGAACCTATTTTTGTAATGTTGAGATTTATTTTTAAAGTTAAAGACCTTTTAAACTTTCAATCCTTGTGGATTCTGTTTAAAATTAAGGTACCAGCAGTTCTTGAAAAAGGAAGTTCCCTTGGAATAGATTAGACAAGAATACAGCATTGGTAATTTTTGAAGCTAGAGAGAGATTTGGGGTTGGTATTCCATATTTCCACCTTTGTATATGCTTGGAAAATTGTGTAGTACAAAGATAAGAGAATAATTGAGTCATACCTTGTTGTTGCTACTCTTTGGTTCTCTGGTATTGATTTTGGCTGTGGAGAAATTGGGCCAGTCTTGTTTTCTTCTTTTTATCAGCATCTTGGTATTTTTGCCTGTTTTTTGGATTCTTTGTTTATCTTTGATATTCAGTAACTTTACTTAGATATGTTTTGATGTTGACTATTCTGGGTCAGTGTTTTTTGGCACTTGGAGTATTTAGCATTAAGGACCCTTTTATTTTAGGAAAGCTGTCTTAAATTCTGTCTTTATTTTTTGTTTCAGTCTATTCTTTTGGTTTTCTTATTTGAGGGACATATTTTGGATCTCTTTTGCTAGCCTTCGCTAGCTATCCTTTCTCTCTAATCATTTTTTTTTCTTATGTTGTTTGATTTCTTTTTTTTCTCCCACTTCCAGCCTGTGACCCTTTGTTACTCATATCTGTTTTCTCTTATGCTCCTTCATGTGCACTTTTTATTCCTTTTCTTAAAAAAAATTCTGTCAACATGTTTTATTTCCCTTTGTTTTTAAATTTCTGTTTTAAGGTCTTTCTTAATGCAGTTGATTGCTTTATTGAGTTTTCAAAATATCTGAGTCTGAGCAACATTGGTGGTATCATGGCTGCCTTCCAGAATATCTGAATAGTTTTTCGTTAATTCATTGAGTTAATTCATTGGTGGGTTTTTCTAATTTGTAAACATATCCGTTAGTTCTTGGAAATTTTATTATCTCTTAAATTCATTTTTATATTACATTTTAGACTTTTAAAAGCTTATTTTTTTTTTTTTTTAAAGATCCATTTGAGAGAAAGTGTGTGTGTGAGAGAGACAGAGACAGAGTTGGGCGGGAGGGGCAGAGGAAGAGGGAATCTCAAGCAGTTTGGGTGCTGAGTGCGAAGCCCAATGCAAGGCAGATCCTATGACCCATGAGTTCATGATCCGAACTGAAACCAAGAGTTGGACATTCAATTGACTGAGCCCCCCAGGTACCCCTAGACACATTCTTAAGAGCAGGATTCTCCTTCTCCCTCCCCACTCTGCTCCTCCCTGCTCACTCACTTTTTCTCCCTCCCTCCCTGTCTCAAATGAACAGAAAAACTTAAACAAACAAACCAAAAAACCCCAGGCTATTCCAAGGATTAACAGGCTGTCTCCCAATTGCCAGGCAAGGACCTAGCCATTTTTTTCTTTTTTAAAGATTTTATTTATTTTGACAGAGAGATCACAAGTAGGCAGAGCTGCAGGCAGAGAAAGAGGGCGAAGCAGGCTCTCCACTGAGCAGAGAGCTTGATGTGGGGCTCAATCCCAGGACCCTGAGATCATGACCTGAGCCAAAGGCAGAGGCTTAACCTACTGAGCCACCCAACCACCCCCCAAGCCATTTTTTTGAAATGTGTGAGGGCTTGGACAACCCAGACCTGCTGAATTAACCCTTTCCTGCACATTAGTGCATACAACACTGTTCACACCCATGTGTTTTCTCTACCACCCCTATCAACAGATTTTTTAAAGGCACACATGATCCATTTTAACTTATTCAGGAATGCAGATCTGCCACTATCTTGTTTAAAATGGAAGGAAAAGTTCTCTGAAAGGTCAACCTCAGTTCTCGTTTGGATTAGCTCAAATGTCAACTTACATCAGACGTTTATTTACCCTTAGGCTTTAAAAGGTGAGGCTGAACTGCGTCACTTCCTTTGTTCAGTGGTATTTGGGCCCCAAATCCTTGTCTGCCTCTGCACAAGAAATCGATTGACGAACAGGGAGTCAGTGTCTTTCTGTGGACCATATCCATGGACAAGAGGGCACAAGTGGGGCTAGATAATGTCAGAAGGTCATCATCTTTTTTGTGAACCATCTTTTACTTTTTCTTTTTAGGCACTTTTTTTAAGTTACAAAAGACTTAAAGTGCCCATCTTGGATTCTAAGAAATTGTTCATAGAGTTTTAGAACCCAGAGCAGTTTTGAGGGTACATGAGATGACTTGAGGTTATCTTGAGTTTTCTGTTTAGCTGAGAAGTAATGTAGACATCAACTGAATACGTCTAGACTATAATCCAAAGTGTCCAGTCTTTGTGAAGATTTTGGCTCAAAAAGCATACAACACTTAATGTTTTTAGAAGTCTGTAGTAATGGGGAGGGGGAAGGAAAGGAAAAAACCCTGTCCCCTAAACTATCAATATATCTTTAGTCTGTTTTTAAACAAAAATTGAAATCCTACCTGTGTCCTTTCGAATTTTACTTTTCACTCGCCATGTGTCAGAGCAGCTGTGTTTTGATAGGAGGGTGTAGGACTTTGTTTTGAAGTTCAGCGATCTTTCTCCTTGCAGGGATGAGAAGGGTAGAAGGGACAGATTAGTGCTCTTTGTCTGAAAGTGGTTAGCGTTTTAAAACGTTTTCTTCCTTTGAGGCACCTCTCGAGAACTGCTCATGCCAAGGCATCCGTTTATGGGGTCAACCAGGGAACGTCCCTGTCTGTGTAGGGCCCCCTGGGCTTGGAGAGAAACCCTGAGCAAGCTGGGTGCTCTTGGGGATGAGTCTGTGACAAGGGATACCGAGCCCCCAAACTCTGAGGACTGGTCGTCTCGCTGAGTGTGTTGAGCCTTGCATCAAAGGCAGCCAAGGCTGATTTTTGCAAAAGCATGGCCACCACTTCATAAAGTTGTTTCTCAGTAATAGTGGCCTGCTCCAAGCTGAGTGTGTTCCTGGTCCTTGCTTCTATTAAATAATGCCTTTTCTCCCTGTCACTCACAGAGCTCTCTTGCCGAAACCCTGGATAGTACCGGCAGTCTAGACCCCCAGAGATCGGACATGATTTATACCATAGAAGATGTACCCCCCTGGTACCTGTGCATATTTCTGGGGTTACAGGTAAGATGGCTCCCTTAGAATGTAACTACCAGCAGATGTTCAACTTGTCTGTCTGGATTCTTTAAAAATTCAATTTTGATTTTTATTTATGGACAACTTTATTATAAATTTCTATTTTAACAATGGCGACTGGGACTCATTAGCATCCGTTTCATAGTAGTGGAAGGAAGAAAAGAACAGGAGGAAGAGGTGGACGCAGGCATGAAAGAGGGAAAACTCTCAAGGAATGAGCAGACGAGTGATGTGGCAGGAAAGAGGAAGGGCCGGTGAGATAGAGAAAGAGGGGAGAATGCAGTGAGGGAGGGAGGAGAAGTTTTGATCTTCACTCCTGGTCATGTAGTCCAGTCGTGGTCAGTTCTGCTGTGAAACAGGGGTGACACCAACAAGTGCCCTGTTGGCCGGGATGCACATAGGAGGTTTCAGTCTTCTCTGCATGGGAAGGGAGACCCGCTGTCGTAGAGGCTTCATCTGCTGCGGACTGCCGTGGGAACACAGTGGGCAAGCCACCAGATGCTGGGAGACCAGACAGGTGGTGACCCAGCTTGACGCGGGCCCTGCATCTTGGGTGTTTTTCTCCCCTCTCTCTGTACCCTTTTCCCACTTAGGGGTTGGTGGGAGGCCCAGAGGCCCTGACGCCCTGGCCTATATCTGCCTTGGTTGTTTTAGCCCGGACTCTGTTCTGAGGTTTGGCTTCCTTTTTTCCTTTCTCAAGTTGGAATGGGTTGTTCCACCTGAGGTATTTCAGATGCTGAGAAAAATCGGTCCCAATGCACCCCAGACACGTGTAGTCACTTGGAGGAGGGGAAGTCTCTGCAGACATCTGATGCTTTGGTCTGGTTCCCAGCGCCCTCAGCACCTCTGTCCCCACCTCCCACACGGGCACCAAAGCAGCTGGTTACCTGGACTGAAAGGTGTCTAGTAAAGGAGGAGTCACAGCCAAAGGAGCTAAGTTGTCTTTAGCTTGGGCTGAGTATCCTGAATCAGATTCACGAAACTCACTTTTGGAAATGTTTATATTACATATGTCTTTAGAAGTTTTCCCTGGTCTTATAGGATCAGGAAACCTTGCATGTGTCATGCCTTTCTTGACGATCTGCAGTGCTCTTAAGCTTATGAGCAGCTCTGCAAAGTCCCAGACAGGAACGTTCTGTTCCCCGTCCGGAACACCTCACAGTGTTGCATAGTGGAGTGTCGGGCGTTAGGCAACCCATTCTGGCAAATGAGAGCAGAGACGGGAAACTTGGGAAGGGAAGTAGGAAGTTTGCAGATCAGAAGAGGGACCTGAATAGACAGACCTCTGGGAGGAAGGGAGGTGAGCAGCGAGTGCCCGGAATGTCCCACCAGGGGCCAAAAGCGGGGGCTAGGTCCCAAAGGAGGAATGGGGGATGGGCACTTTCTGGAGGGTTCCCACAGCTCCCACACACCCATAACCCTTTCCCGATGGTAGTCAAACAATGCCAGGCCCTAGAAAAAGATGGGAAACACCCTGTGCGTAGATGCTTGAGTAACTTTAACCCACAGACTGGAGAGAATTTAAGAAAAAATAAATAAATAAAAGGAAGACGGATGATCTCAAGAATATATATAGAATGCCACGTGAAATATTGGCAAATCACACCCGAGAAGAAAAACCTAGCATGACTGCTGAGGGCTTGTTTTAAGAATAGTTCCATGCAACACAATTTGTGTCAACAGATTAGAGGAAAGGGATCTCAGATCTTAGTAACTGATGCTAAAAAAGCATTTGAACAAAGCAGGTGTTCCCAGTCAGAGTTCTGTAAATAAACCTCACCTGTGCAGGCCGGGCTCAGGCGAGCCATAGACAGGAAACTGCCAGGAAGGTGAAGCGCTAAAGAACGGAGAGGATGTGCTACAGGGTAGGCATATGTACCCTGAACACCAGAGAGTCTTCCTGTGGGCTGTTGTTCACAAACAGCCGGGGCTCCAGTTCGGATAGGATTGGACAGAAACAAGAGGAAGCGCTCCTCTCTCCCCAACCCCTCCTGTCGCCCACAGCACTACCTGACGTGCTTCAGTGGCACCATCGCCGTGCCCTTTCTGCTGGCCGACGCCATGTGCGTGGGCTACGACCAGTGGGCCACCAGCCAGCTCATCGGGACCATTTTCTTCTGCGTGGGAATCACAACCTTGCTGCAGACAACGTTTGGATGCAGGTGAGATTGGGGTGTTGAATTGGGGTGCTGAAGCCCCCTGAGGCATGGAGTGAGGCCACTCACTCAGGGCTGCTTGGAAGGACTAGCTGGAGCTGGCAGGGTGGGGGGCATCCTAGTGGCCACGGTCAACCCCCCAACCCCCACCCCCGTGTTTCTTTTCTTGGTGGAGGGCCCAGCCTCTCTTCCCCAGGTGGGCAAGCTAGAGACTCAGACTCACTCTCCTCTCCTTCCGGGTCCCCAGTGGGCAAGTCTCATTCTCTCC
The DNA here is from genome assembly GCF_022355385.1 of Mustela nigripes. NCBI lineage: Eukaryota > Metazoa > Chordata > Mammalia > Carnivora > Mustelidae > Mustela > Mustela nigripes. Next base: position 109,893,009 of record NC_081563.1, read on the forward strand.
AGGATCCTCTTCCTGTCCCCCTTCCTTTAGTTCAGACTTAACTGCTCTGCTCGTGCCCACTGGTTTCCCTGCCTCCAGGGTGGCTCTGCTCTCCACTCTGTGCCCCCCCGCCCATCTTGCTCCCGTTGCATCTTCCCCTGGGCTGCCTGCCAGGCTGTAGCCCCACTCCCCCTTCAAAGTCTGACTCCCACCCCATAGGCTTCTCCCTTGCTCTCTGTCCCACCACCCTGCCGTGGGCTGGCCTCTGAGCCCTGCACTTGCTTTGGGCTGAGCTCCTCCCTGAGCCCCCTGTTTCTCCTCCTATGCTTGTGCTCCCCAGCAACCAGTAAACCCTGCTTATCCTCCCGGCTTGTCCCTCCCCCTCTGTGAAGCACGCTTGTGTCCCCAAGGCTTCTGTTGTTGCCTCCTCTGAATCCCCACACATGCATCTCGTGTACAGTCTTCTGATGTGGCTCTTAGTCCACTCTGTCCTTTTTTGTTTTCGTGTCTTTTCCCATGGGATTGTGCTCCCCTCAGTACCAGGGCTCTGGCTGGTTCACCTTGCATCCCCAGCCCCCAGCTCAAATGGGTGTGGAGCCGGCACGGGAAGGAAAAGAACCGTCCTTGCCTGCCTCCTTGTGCGGGCCGCTCATTCCTCTGCTCTCTGCTCTTCCACCCTCATCACAGTTCAGCCTCCTCCTTTGCCCCCGGCTCTGCTCTCGGCTTGGAGCCTGCTGCAGCAGGACCCTCTGTCCCCACTGGAAGGGCAGCAGATTACACTCGGGAGTTCTGTCCCCTGCTCTGTCAGAGACAGCCTGAGGAGGGCTTTGCCTTCTCTGCTGGGGGAACAAGAACAAGAAGCTACAGAAAGCAGCTTGAGACTCATGAACTGTATTCTGAGGAGTCTGAACCCTCAGGGACCTCCCGAGGGTTGCCCTTACCTGGGGACAGGAGAAATACGGGAAGGGCTGTGAGCAGAGTTAAGGTGTTCTGATTGGCCTTGCAGGCTGCGTCCTGGGAAGGGATAGGGCAGCTTCCTGGCAGGTCTGTGGATGGATAGAAGGCTGTGGGGGTGTCCAGCTCTTGGAGTTGTCCAACCCCAGCCCCTGAAAGCCTGCCTATATCCACCACTCTGAGCACCTCTCTTACCCCAGGAGGATGGTCTCCTTAGAGGACCTGTGAGGGGAGGGGCAGGGTGTCATTGACCTGTGAGAGGGAAGGGATGTGTTCTGGGCATTCCAAGGAGGACTTGAGTTATTTTCTTAGAGCCAGGTAGATAAATTTGGTTGGGAGCATCTTTCAGTCCTTTGAGAAAGCATTCGAGGTTCTGTATTTCAAATCCAGAGTGTATTAAAAAGCTTTTGTTGACTGACTCGGGAGCCTTACCTTCTATACAGGCCATTGGTTCTTTGGCAGGGTGGCTGGGGATTGTTCTTTTTCTAAACAGCTGACTCCTTGGGGAACTCGTTGCACAAACCATCTGTAAAACTGGGCAGTGCTTACAGTTGAGATTGCTAGTTGATCTGAAGAGTGAAGATTGCTGATTGATCAGAAGAGTGGAAGCATATGTCTTTAGTGTAGTAAAATATGCAGTATGCAGCTCTGCCCTGGTCTTATGCCAAGGAGGCTAGTCCTGGCTGGCAGTTGAGCCTGGCAGCCGCAGGCACAGTTGCCTGCTGGTGAGACAGAAGTGGGGGGCCCTTTGGGTGAGGGCAAAGAGATGGGAGGGCACCCATTCAGGACCCCCTTACCCCTTACCCATCTTGGGGCACAAGAGACCTAAACAGAACAGCTTGGGTCTATGCACCCACCCCCTAGCAGCTGAGCTGAGAAGGAACAGGAGAGGGCTTTGAAATACCTGCTGGGATCGCTTGGGGACCCAGCCTGTAGAGCTGCAGTAGATGTGCGCATGCAAACATTTGTGTGTGCACTAAGTGCCTGTCTGCACCCTGTGCCCAAGAGGCGTGGTGAGTGTGGCTTTCTTTGCTCGGTTTCATGGTGGGAGCGTTGTGACGGGGAAGCCCCACCCATGTCCTTGGGAGGTGTGGGAAGCCGTGGGTCCCATCCTCACTGTGGTGTGGCTGTGTGCCTAGCTATAGATTGGGAGGTGGGTCTCCGTCTGCCAACCGTGTTAGTGAATGTGTGCAACTGGGGCAGGACAACGTGTGTTGAGGTGCTTTCATGTGGTTTCATCTTGGGATGTGGATTTTCTGTGGCTGTCACAGTGTGGTGGTGTCCATACTCTTAACGTGGGAAAAAAGAGGAGGAAAGTACTGACCTGTTCCAGCAGATAGGCAGCGAACAGTCTGTATGGGAGGCCCCGGGTGCCTGGACCCAGCTGTGCGAATTGTTGAGATGAGCGTGTGCTATGAGGCTTATGGGACAGCCACCTGCACCTTTGGGGATTTGAAGGGAGAGTCCTAGGAGAGGTGATAGCATGTGAGATGGGTCTTGATGACTCAGTGGGCTCCTGGCCCAGGAGGGTTGAAGGAACTTCCATCCTGGGCAGGGCAGGGGCAAAGTCAGGAAGTCAGCCTGATGAGGCCTCCCCCTTGACCAGAGGCCAGGCTGTGGGCCAGTCTCTGATGCTTGGGTGTTCTCTCAGCGGGACAAGAGAGCTTGCTTGGGCTCCACTGGCGGGGCACTTGCCTACTGGGGCTGTGCCTCGAAAGACATTACTTGGATGTAGTATGGAGAGGGTGATGGGCCAGATTCAGGGGACCAGGGATATCTAGGAGAAAGACAGTGGGATTCATGCAAGGATTCTGGAGGGGAAATAGGAAGGAAAATGTTAGAGGTTTCAGGGTCCCTGTGTGGAGCTAGCCAGGGGCCAGTGGGGAGAGACAGATGGAGACAGAGTGTGTGTACGTGTGTGTTTTTCAGGGTTGAATGATGAGTTCAGCTGTAGCCTGCGTTCTGGAAGTCCATTTCTGCTTTTGATCCTGAAGTGGAAAGAAAAACATGGGTGTGCCTTGGTGTGTGTTGATTATTAAAGAATATGATTGGATGAATTTGAATCAGCTGCCTTTGGGTCTGGGGAGAATTGAGGGAGCAACCCACCCCCCAGTATCACCCCCTCAGGCTTCTGGCCCTTCTTGCACTGGGTTAACTCTTGCTCTCCTTCTCTGTGCTAGCAGCACTGTTTTCCTGCCTGGGATCCTTCCTGCTAGTGCTGTGGATTCCAACTCTGCAAAGCCTTAAGCTGTTATTGATACATTCGTTTCAGTGTTTGTCCACTGTATATTTGAGGGCCTGCTGAGCACAGGTGAACTGAGATGGTGAGGGGTGTTTCCCCCTTCCTGCCTGGCTGGTCACCACCTCTGAGGTTTGTTTGCTGCACCTATATATTCAAGTGTTCTATCTCCTCTGCATCTCCCCACCCTGTACCCCTCCCACTAGAGAACTGACTTCTCTAATCCCTGCTCTTTCCCTTCTTCCTCTGGGCCCCAAGGGGCAGGGCTCCCCTCTCCAGTGGAACCACTTCCTATGCCCTTGGCCCATTTCCTGTAGGTTGAGTGAGAGAAGAGCAGAAATCCAAACAGTGGCCACATATCCCCCTGCCACCCCTACACAGCCCCTCCTCCCATGTTTCCAGCGGAGCAAGGCAGGCCTAGGACCTCAGCGGGAGGAGCCGTCCATGGTACTGAGATACCCGGCTCCACCCGGCTCCTCCTCAGGATGGGGTGGAGGAGGGGCCTCCCAGGGTCTGTTCCAGAGGCTCCCCAAGGCCATGCTGCCGGTGCTGACCCAGATAAAGGTGGGATGCACGTGTCAGGTGTTTAGTTGTGTGTGGTTAATTTGGCAGTGCGGTGATGCTGCTTTAATGGATGAGTAACACTAAAAGTGAAGTATTACTGTTCTAAGGAAAACTAACAGGATTGCAACTAATAAAGGTAATTGATCTACTTTAAAAAAAAATCAGGGTGTTGGATATTTTATTTTATTTTAAAGATTTTATTTATTTATCTGACAGAGATCATAGTAGGCAGAGAGGCAGGCAGAGAGAGAGAGAGAGGGAAGCAGACTCCCTGCTGAGCAGAGAGCCCAATGCGGGGCTCCATCCCAGGACCCTGAGATCATGACCCGAGCCGAAGGCAGAGGCTTAACCCCCTGAGCCACCCAGGCACCCCCTTGTTGGACATTTTAATGATGAACTGTAATCCTGTGGGCAGTCAGAACCTACAGTACTTGGTGTAAAGCATTAGCTGAAGGCAGGTGGCAAATAATGGTTTCTTTTCCCGTCACACATGGGGGAGTGCAGCAAGGACAGGAGGTTAGAGGGACCTGCTCAGCCCTCTGGTTTGGAGCAGATGACCTCCCCAGCTCTGTTTCCTTTTGTGAAAAGGAGAGGTGTCTCTTCTGAAGTTGGCCTGTAGGTGACATTTTGCCATTATCGTGCAAATAGATTATTACAAGCTTCCTAAAGTCCATCTGAGACTTGATAGAGAACGAGTCCTTGGAAGATCTTACAGTTCTGCTGGATGCTCACTATAGGCCGTGAAGGATCATTTTAACAGACTCACGTATTTACTTCCGGATCACCACAGGATCAAAGAAATAGATAAAGCCGTTGGGGTTGCGGGGATGGCAAGGGTGGGACAGTGTGGGAGGGGGGCTGCTGGTGTTGGGAGCAGGCTTTATTCTCCGTGTCCCAGCTGTAAGGATTGTAGGTGGTCTGTGTATGCGTGCATTTGTAGTTTAGTGCCCATTTCCTTAGGCTTAGAGCCGCAGAGGGAAAAAAGTTTCATGTTCAGCTTGCATGGTATCTAGGACCTATTGTCAGACCACGAAGTGTCTGAGTTCTGTACGGGGTTTTGCCTACACTCCCCCATCCCCCTGCCTTGTGCTGAGTGCCCAGTGCTCTCTTGTACCGTGTGCAGTGGGCACAGGCCCTTCACTTTGAGAAAGCTGGGTTTAGAGCCGAAGATGGAGGAAAGTGTCAGTGTCCCTGAGCTGTGGGCTATGACCAGGTTGTCCCTCCTCCTCACTTCACACAGGCACCCAGGTGGAGAGTGGCACACTATTCCTGGAAACCTGTTTTATTCCTGAGAATTGCTCAGGAACCGGTGGAGGTGAAGCCAGTGTGTGTCTTTGTGTAAGTCCCAAGCGCCAGCTTCAGGATGCTGCCAAGTGAAGGCTCCTTGGGGGCGGGTCACGGGCGGGGCTGGCCGAGGCCACACCATGTGTGCTGCAGACCCTCCTCCCTTCCCTGCACACCTCCCTCTGCACCAAGTGCTTTCCTTTCCTCTGGGGACCATGATGGTTTGGAAATGGTGGTCGTTGTGGGTCTCAGTCCCTGATGCCCCATGATTCCTGTGGCTTTCGTGCTGCCCAGAGCCTCAGCCTGCTGGGGATAGCCATTCTGCCAAGGCTGCTGTGCCGCCGCCTCCCTCCTCCCCACCTTGCCTTTTCCTTCTTGCTCCTGCCCATTGACCTTTACCCCCTGCACTCTGCTTTCAACAACGTCTTCATTGCTGAGTTCCCTCAACTGAGGTTTTAACAGTTCTCATTTTGGTTCGTTTGTGATGTCAGTCCCGGGAACTCCTGAGCCTTGTTCCAAGAATTAATGCAAAGCTTTGAAATCCTGAGAGATTGGGGCAAGTTTGTTCCGATTCCCCTGCGCCTCCCCCTCTCCCCCCACCCCCCAATGCTAGCCAGCTGGCAGCAGTGTTGCCTCCCTGGCTTCAGGGAGGACTCAGCTACTGTATCACTTTGGCTGCTGCCACCTCTTAAAATAGAGGCCAAGTCTCTGTACAGCTCTGAGCTTTCCAGAGTCCTCACCCCTCACTCCAGGTGTCAGTGCAGAACTAGGGGTGAAGGAGGATCCGGGAACCCTGCCCCCCCACACCATCTTTCCTGAAGTGTGGCAGGTGCTTTGTTTGGGGGTTACCTCAGTCTTTTGCCTGGGCAAAACCTCCCTCTAAGCTCTCTCACAAAAGACTAGACTGCAGGTGGGCTGGCCCCTTCCCAGAGGAGCCCCTCCAGTTCACCACAGGCCTGCCACAGGCAGGCCGAGCCTTTCTTTGCTGAGAAATGGTAGGGATTGGGCCAAGAGCATCCTAGTAGCTGGTGCAGCAGCCTGTTTTCTAAGCAGATTGTCTGTCCTGAAGAGGGCGCTCCCCTCTCTCTCACCTTCCTGAGTTCTTGGGGCCTGTACGTGATGTGTGCTCACTGAGTACGGGGTGGCTGAAGGATACCTCCAACTCTCAGGTCTGGGGCTCTGAAATCTCTTTTTTTAAGATTTTATTTATTTATTTGACAGAGAGCGCAAGAGAGGGAGTATAATACAAACAGGGTCAGAGGGAGAGGGAGAAGCAGGCTTTCCCGCTGAGCGGGAGCCTGGTGTGGAGTTCAATCCCAGAACCCTGGGATCATGACCTGAGCCGAAGGCAGCACTTAACTACTGAACACCACCCAGGCAGCCCTGAGGGCTCTGAACTCTTAACTGTTCATAAAACTGGCAAGGGTGGAGGGAAGCAGTGATTAGATTGGGGATGGGGGAGATTGGGAAGTCTCCTGCATTCTGTTTCCCTATATGTACTTGGGGTATACGTGCAGTTTTTTGAACCCCTTGAAAGTAAAGTGGCTTCCGTGCCAGCTGACCCATAAAAACTTGTGGGACTGAGGGTCCCACTGGATGACTTACCACATCTGAGAGCACTGTTGTTCTGCTATACAATCTAACATGCAGGCTGTTTAATTTCCCAGGAGGTCCCTAAAATATCTTCCCTACTGTCCTCTCCACCTTCCTGAATCTGGATGCAGTCTAGGTCATGTGGACATTTGTTTAGTGTATCTCTTTGGTCTCTGAATAATAGGCTGTCCCACATCTTTCCTCCATAGTTTTGCCTCCATAAAGCACCCAGGCCAGATGTCTTGTTGAGTCCAGTGGTTTGAATTTGTCTGACTGTGTCCTCAGGGTGGTATTTGATTTTTTTCGACAATTGCCCTTCTCTGTTGTAACCTACGGGATGGGGCCAGAAGCACTGTTGATTCAGGGTGAGCCATGTTTGCCAGAATAACCATGAGGGTGAGAGTCTTTCATATTCTGTCACATGAAGCAGGCATATAGTAGCAGATCGCAAGGTTTTCCCCTAACTTAAAAAAAAAAAAAAAAAAAGTCCATTTAACTCAAATTTTGGGTAGGAGGTTATAGAATTGGGAGCCAGTGAGAACTTGGAGCTAATGACTTTTGAGGTCATTAGCTTTGCCTCAGCCCCCAACCAGCTGTATTGGAGAGCTTTGGCGTCAGAGCAGGCATCATTCCTGTTCCACTGTTTTCCAGCCTTGTGACTTTGGACAAGCTGCCTGTTCTCTGAAAGCTGTCTTCCCTCATCTGTAAAGTGGTAATTAATAATGGTGAAATTGTTAGCATCAAATGAGATAATGCCTGGAACCTGTCCACACCTGCCTGTTTGCTCTCATTATTTTAGTGGGCCTTCTGGAAGGGAAGGAGGCAGGCGGGTGCAGGTGAGGTGGCGGGGTGCAGGGGGGCAAGGGCTAGGCTGTCTGGCTGAGCATCATGTCCTTGGTCCATGTGGTAGGTGGTTGCGTGCACTCCTCAGCCACACTGACAGCGTCCCCTGGCCAGGGTGGGGCCCTGAATCTGTCTCAGGCCATCAGAAAATGGTTAGGGTACGTCATCCACTCCTCGTGCGGCCTGAGCACCCGCCACCTCTCCACTGAGCCTACTCAGGTTTAGCTCCTTCAACACTGGCTTTTCCAGGATATTTCCCCTTCATTTGACATGCTGTTTCTCTGTGAGCGTTTCTGATGCTCCCGGGGCTAGGAGACTTAGTACATGTGGGGTTATCGAATTCAGTTATCCACGAAAGTGTTTTAGGCTAACAAAGTCTTGACTGGAAGTAGTTGATACTGTTACACTTGACAAGGAGGTTATCAAAATCATATCCAGCTAGCCCTCATGAATTCCTGTGCTCTGTCTGGACAAAGCCCCGGCTGTGAGCTGTGGCTTGGGAGGGAAGCGAGTTGGCTGCTTCCACTGAGGATCTCCAGGACTCTGTGACTGGAAGTGCTGACTGGAGCGTTCATCTAATTTTAGCATTTGCCTGTAAAACAAGAACAGCACATACTTGAAGAGAAAATATTATACTTGGGGGTGAAAAACAGAAAAGATAACACTTGTCTTTAGTGAGGAGGTTTTGTTTTGTTTTGTTTTATTTAGTCAATCCAGAATGGATTAGAGATCCAAATGCAAGAATCATGGAACTATATAAGTATTAGAATAAAACAAGGGTTAAATCCTATATAACCTAGAAGTAGGGAAAGACTTTTAAACTAGGACTCAAACCCCCAAAACAAAAGGATAACAAATTTGATAACATTAAATATAAAAAATTTTAAACTTTACATTGTAAAAATATACCATAAAAATGACAAACTGGGAAAGTATTTCTAATGTATCACAGATAAAGTCCAAATCTCTAATACAGAAAGGACTCTTAAAAGTCCAAGTATTTTAAGAATGAAAGAATATATTTTTATTTATTTCTTCCATTTTAAAAAATATTTTAAAAATTTTAAATTTCAATGTAGTTAACATAGTGTTATGTTAGTTTCTTGTATATAAGACAGTGATTCAACAATTCCATACGTCACCCAGTGCTTACCACAAGTGTACTTTTTAAAAAAAAATTAACGTGTAATATATTACTTGTCTGTGAATCATCAGTCTTACATAATTCATAGCACTCACCATAGCACATACTCTCCCCAGTGTCCATCACCCAGCCACCCTATCCCTCCTACCCCACTCCCCTCCAGCAACCTCAGTTTGTTTCCTGAGATTAAGATTCTCTTACGGTTTGTCTCCCTCCTGATCCCATCTTGTTTCAATTTTTTCCCTCCCTACCCCTACAACCCCCCCACCGCATCTCAAAATCCTCCTATCAGAGAGATCATATAATTGTCTTTCTCTGATTGACTTATTTCTCTTAGCATAATACCCTCTAGTTCCATCCATGGCGTTGCAATTTTGGGGGGTTTTGATGACTGCATAGTATTCCATTGTGTGGGGGGGTGTGCACACGTATGCGTTTGTGTATATATGTATGTATGTATACCACATCTTTATCCAGTAATCTGTTGATGGACATCTAGGTTCTTTCCATAGTTTGGCTATTGTGGACATTGCTGCTATAAACATTCAGGTGCATGTGCCCCTTTGGATCACTACATTTGTATCTTTAGGGTAAATACCCAGTTGCGTGATTGCTGAGTCGTAGGGTGGCTCTGTTTTCAACTTTTTGAGGAACCTCCATTCTGTTTTCCAGAATGGTTTCACCAGCTACAAGTGAACATATTTTAAAAAGGTTCCAAAAATTATGTAGGCAGAAAAAGCAGAAGACATGAATAGATCATAGAAAAGTTCTTCTCCATATGTAAGATTGTCAATTTATAATAATTAAACTAAAGCTACTCTCAGATACCACTTCTCACCTTTGGTAGATTCACAAAAAATAAAAATTTCAATGAGCCACTCTGATGGCAAGACTGTAGAAGAACATCTTATACATTGCTGTCAGGAGTGAAAATAGTTCAACCCTTATAAAGAATTTTACAATATCTAGAGTATATATGCATTTACCATTTGATCTAGCAATCCCACTTACAGAAATTTACACTGAAGATACACTCCCATACATGCAAAACAGTGCCCCAAAGTTGTTTATTGCTATATCATTTGTAATGGCAAAATATTTAACAACTCAAATGCGTATCTGCAGGAGACTGGCTGCTGTTTGTGCATCACACACTATAGTCCATGCAGCCCTGAGAAGAAATGGGGGCGATCTCTGTAGTGGTAGAGAGTAAGTTCCAGGATATGCAGGAAAAAACAAGTGGCAAAAAAGTGTGAGTGCAGTCATGGGAACAAGGATAATTACGAAGGAAGGAAAATGGTTACCTGTAGGAAGTAGCTGAGAATGGGATGGAAGGGATGAGGTAGGAGTGAGACTCTTCTGGTATCTCTCTCTGTGGTTTGATTTTTAAACTGTACAAATGTTCAACATGCTCAAAACCTAAATCTGAAAGGATGAAGAAAAGCAAATCCTAAAATTACAGAAACCCATGAGCCTAACTACATGTCAAATTGCTAACCACACAGAAAAGAATTCATTCACAGACTTCAGAACACAGTACTTTCCATGCCCTGAATGGGATGGAAAACAGAAATCTTAAGTCTTTTTTTTTTTTTTTTTAAGAGTTTATTCAACAGAGAGAGCACAGGCAGATGGAACGGCAGGCAGAGGGCAAGGGAGAAGCAGGCCCCCTGCTAAGCAGGGATCCTGACCTGAGGCTTGATCCCAGGACCCTGAGATCTTGACCTGAGCTGAAGGCAGACACGTTAGCCAAATGAGCCACCCAGGTGCCCCAAAATATTAATAGCCTTAATAATCTTAGTAGTCTTTTTTTTTTTTAAAGGATTTCATTTATTTATTCATGAGAGACAGAGAGGCAGAGGCTGAGCAGGGAGCCTGATGCAGGACTCTTGATCCCAGGACTCTGGGATCATGACCTGAACCGAAGGCAGACGCCCAACCATCTGAGCCACCCAGGTCCCTTTAGTAGTCTTGTTAGTTATGGTTTTGGTGTAATTCTGTGCTGTATTCTGTTACAGGATAAACCAAATGAATAACATATTGATGGTGATGGAAATCGGGACGCTCAGTGTAGGGAAAGGAGAGACATAAATATGGAAAGAAAGGAGATAATACTGGGCTGAGCTACAGGTGTCATTGTGACCCCACGATTCAACAATGAATCCTAGCTCTATTCACTAAATGCCACCCTAGTAACTGTGAGCACACCTGGTGTTTCATCTCGGTTTCTAAATCCCACTCTCCACTAAAATGGACTGGGCTTCCTCGGCAGCTCGGGGGTTGTTTTTTCTGTCACTGTAAAGCAGTAAATCCCTTTACTGGCACAGGGGTAGTCTGCCTTTGTGGTGCCTGGTGCCTCAGCTTTAGCCAGAAATGATTATTCCGTATGCAGACTGGAGGCCTCATCCGAGACTGATGCACCAGGCCAGGGTGAGATGCAGAAATTGCTGTTTTCAACCAGCACCCCAGGGATCATGAAGCAGCTTCCTGGCAGCTTGCAGGGTGACTTGGAGAAGTCGCGGACAGAAAAGCCTGAGTTATAGGGGAAAGCATTTTGAACCCGAGGAAGGAGATCTTGGAATGTTTCCTGGAGGACGTGGTATTTTCTCTGTGCCTTTGAATGAAGAATAAAAATTGATTGTTGGAAGTGAGTTGATGACTGAGAAGGGCAAAGGCTCAGAAGTGAGAAGCTAGAGTGCAGGTCTGTGAAGGGGCTGTTGAGAAAGAGCATGGGGCCCGGGGCTCTGGTCTCCTGGGTTCAGAGGAGGAAATGGGACGCCTCCAACTGAGTTCTAAAGAAAATAAGGCTGAGGTTAGGTTTTTCTCCATCCTAAGGCTAGAGCCCGACATGGGAATGCGTCAGCACAGTAAAGGTGCCTGTCTGCTCAGATTTGTTTCCTCATAACGTTTAGGGGCACTATTAACCTTAAAAGCTCATCTGCAAAAACCCACCACCTCTTCCCGTGTTTCAGATAATACTTTTCCTCTACACTGGGGCAGCACACTTTGCCTGTAAAGGGACAAGCAGTAAACATTTTGGGCTCTGTGGTCTCTCTTGGGATTACTAGGCTCTACCATTGTAACCCCAAAGCAGCTGCAGACAACTGTGGCTGTGTCCTGGGGAAACCTTCCTCACAAAGACAAGTCATTTGCTAGATTGGGTTCATGGGCTGGTTTGCCAGCCCCCAGTGTAAAGAAAGGCACAGTTTGATTCGTTTCCCTTCCTGCTGTCAGGACAAAGTAAAAGAGTGGGCAGTCCTGCCCACAATGGGGGAGCCCGGGGACCCAAGGTGGTGACTGGTGTGTGACCAAGTGTAGAGGGATGAGCCCTGTGCAGGCAGAAGGTCAGCTGTCTGCTGGGGAAGAGCTTCAGAAAGCCCCGTCAGCCCCTGAGAGTATCTAGTGTGTACAGCAGCCACCCCTGTCCTCCTGCCAGTGCTGTGTGGGGTGGGCAGTGTGCTCGGGGTTGAACCATGAACGTGTGAGCCAGCCCTTTCCAGAGTCCTGCGAGCCTGGGGTAGAACAGGTGGGGATTTTCTGTTACCACACACTTTCAAAGGAATGCAGGAGCCCCAGTTGCTTGAAATGAGGGAGATTCTTTGCACCTGTGTTCTCAGCACCTTTGGTCATGGTTAAGCCATAAAATATTTGCCCTGAAAGGTGCCCAGGTGATGGTCTGGTCCAGACGAGGTCAGGAGTAGTTCATGTCCCTGGGAGTGGAACCCAGAGCCAGTCTTTACTTTGCTACCAGTGAGTCAAGCAGTATGGTGTCGATGGCACCATTTCTAGGACGAGGTCTCTAAATGCAATCCATGTTATGTGGCCCTGGGATATGATGCTGAAAATCCAAAACGATAGTAAAGCAGATGCTATTTGGGTCATTTGAGATGGCATCCATTCCAGATGAGATGTTGACCTCCTTTTGCCCCTTCAGAGCATTTCTGAAAATTTATCCAACCAAACAGTGTTTTCCTTTAATGTATATTCCCACTTCAGGTCACCTTCACTCCCACTTTCGATGGTACTGTGCTCTGGGCCCTTCTGACAGGTAATCGTAAATGGACGGTTGGTAGAGGGCGTGCCCACATGAATGACGGCCGGCAATGCCTCTGGTCTGCCCTGTGCAGCCCTATGGCACCCTGGCGCCAGCCAGCATCCTGCCTGCTCACAGTGATTTCATGGCATGACTGAAACAGCCAGGAGAACAAGAGAATCTTGAGCCCGTGGCTGGCGCAGAGAGGTGTGTGCCAGCGCTGGGCTTGTAACAAGGCTCCTTCAGCCAGAGCCACCTCCTCTTAGCCCACTTCCTGTTCCAGTTGGGGTCAGATGTGCTGTCAGAGCACAGGGGGGCATGTGCCGGGTGCCGGTCCACTGGCCAGGACGCTGACACAAGGCTGCTGGGGAATATTTCAGAAGGATCTCTACATCTGGGAGTTGCCAGCCCTGCCAATAGAAGGAGTCATTTTTAGATTTCACCCTGAAAAGATTAAAAATAGCAGTCAAGTTCTCATGTTAGCCTGTAAAGCTACCTTCATACATTTATAGTTGAAATGTTGTACACATTCAAAAATCTTTTGAATTTGAGTAGCTTAGGTGTTCAAAAAGGCAGCATGGAGTATCTAAAATGTAATTGAATGGTGGCATTTGAGGATTGAAGGCAGGAGATTTTACAGAGAGTCTGCATGCTTTCGGGGTTCTTTAAAAATAGGGTTTAGAACTCTTGAGTATTTTTTATGATTAAGCAGGATGTTATATCTACTGCTGATTTGTAACTTACAGCTTTTCTTTCCTCAGTAGTTCTAGATCACTAATGTGATTATGATGCTTATCCTGTAGGATTTAGGGCAGTTTTTGATTTACAAAATGGAATGATGGGTTGGGGGGATAGATTTTTCTCCTGTGATAACCAATAAAGATGTGAAGGGGAAGAGGAGGAGGGTGGTAAATTGGAAGACACACCCGTGTTTAAGAAGGAGCTCACAAGCTCAGCAGGAGAGCAAGACGCCCGAATGCCCGACATCCCCCACCCCCGAGGGGAAAGGTGGTGATGGCAGGGCCTGGTATTGGGGTGTGGGCACTGACCACAGGGCTCCCCCAGGGCCCATGCAGGGCTGTGTTTGGGGAGAGCAGCAGGAGGGGAGGACGGAGAAGCTGGCGGCCCTGGCCGCGTGCAGAGGAGATCTGTGTAGCCCGGGGCTCTTTCTCCCGCGCGTGCCTGCATTTACTCATGTGCTGTGTGTCTATGGAAAAGACTGTTAAGCTGTCAAATCGTGAACTACCTCGGTAGTTCCTGATGCCGTGATCATGGTTTTGGTCTCGTTTCTTTTAGGTTACCCCTGTTTCAGGCCAGTGCTTTTGCATTTCTGGCCCCTGCTCGAGCCATCCTGTCTTTAGATAAATGGAAATGTAACACCACAGGTAACTGCAGTTATTTCCACGTACGTCATTGGGGTCCCTTAGCGCAGGTGATAGAAGGGAGGCCTGGACGTGCTGCCCTCGGCGGCCTTAAATCCTTTCTGGAATCAGGCACAGAACACAGAAGCAACAAACCGCTTAGAATACTCCAGTCTGTGGATCGTGTTTCTGTCTCTCTCTCTCCCCCACTCATTCATCCCTAACCCCAGAGCAAGTAAGGACCAGAAGGAGCCTCATTTCTCTATGCTAATGAAATTGATAAATATGGGAATGGACTAGAACAACATTTGTGCTATTTTTCTGCCTCTTTTCTTTCAGTGGATTTTATGAACCACCAGTAATCACTCTCTTTGCTGCATCAGCATCCCTTCTCTGAACCATCTTTGCTTTTGAAGGACCTGGCTGCTTTGGTTTTCTGCAAATGACTTTCACTCCCCACCCCCACCCCACCCCGTTAGTGATTACAGAGATCCTTAAATAGCCTGATAAGGTCAGGAAAAAATCAGATAGGGGGTTTGAGAAAAATCAGATAGTCCTGTTGTACTCTCAAAATACTGTTACACTTTTTGGCTCTAGGAGCAAAGTTTTCCAACCTTCGTTTCCTTCCTTGCTCCTAGGAGTTAGTTGGTGACCACGGATTTGATTTAGGAACTGGAAAAGGCCCTCTGTTTTCTCCAGACTTTAGAAAAACCTCAGTCAGCAGCCTTGCTATCAGGCATTTCAGTTAGTTCCGCTGCTTGCAAAGGTTGGTCTTTGTGTGAGGAGGCCACTAGCAGTATGAATCCCCAGTTCAGTCAGCTTTTGACGCTCCGGGAGCGCTCAGTCAATGACTACATGTGGTTACGTTAGCGTTGGGAGTCCACCTTTCAGTATGGTAAGCCATACTGTCGTAACAGGAATTTCAGGGATGGGTATTTTATACAAATATACGTAAAACAGAGAAGAAATTTCTCCTTACAAAGAGTGAAATGAATATATCCTGTGAAGCATCAGTGTCACTCCAAAAAAATACTGTCTTTGTTTTTGTTTTCAAGATGTTTCAGTGTCCAATGGAACCACAGAGCTGCTGCACACAGAGCACATTTGGTACCCCCGGATACGCGAGGTAAAACTTGAGCACGGTCTGCATGCGGCTTCTTTGTGTTTCTTCCCCGCTTCCCAAGAATTTGTGCTTCCTTGCGCTAAGCCCTCCTTTTCTTTTCCAACTTTGGACATGTTTATTTCTTCTGTGAAACTAAGGTGCCATCACTATGAAATGAAGTGTGCAGAAATGCTTTATGCCACCATCCAGTGTTGTTTCTTGCCCTTCATTTCCCTCCCTACCCCTTACCGTGTGCCCACGGACCGGATACACAACCTCCAGTGTAACTGGCCCAGCGGGACACGGCTCCCTGGCAGGGAGTGACAGAGGCTGGCCTATGGGCAGCAGAACTCTTCATCCCAGCCTGTGTTTGCCTGTGTGTGGGGAAGGAATTAAAGATACTGGTCTGCTGTGGTGCACTTGAACAGAACAGGGCAGGAGAACACAGCTGGGAGTCCTCAGCCATGAAGAATGGCTGACTGTTTATCCAGATCTTCCCAAACCTGGAAGATCTTTTACCATTAGTTCATAATGGACGCAGACACAGCCCTTCCCCACTGTAGGAGGGTTCTTTTAGAATTTGTATCAATAATACCTCCTTCTCCATATCCCTCAGGGACTCACTCTAGAGTCTGTGCTGGAGTGTTCCTCTGAGGCTGGCTTTGAATGTCCCATGTCTTGAGCGGGAATGATAACTCTCTCACTTGTCCATGGGGTGGCAGGTTGACGGTACATCTATCAGTGCCCGTTTATGTGATGCTCCTATAGTGACCATGTGATTCATAGGTTGGCTAGACCCCACTCACTCCACTGGTTTCTTTTGAGGCCTCAGGAATTTTCCAGCTGTGTCATGCCTGTTAGGTAGTAAGTCGCTGCTTGGCAGAACTGTCCAGTGTGATTGTGGGTGACATTTGGAGTGTACGATCTACAGGCTGCTCACTCTCCTGTCTCTGGCCTCTCTCGTTCCAGATCCAGGGCGCCATCATCATGTCCTCACTGATAGAAGTGGTCATTGGCCTCCTCGGCCTGCCTGGGGCTCTGCTGAAATACATCGGGCCCCTGACCATTACACCCACGGTGGCTCTCATCGGGCTGTCCGGCTTCCAGGCAGCAGGAGAGAGAGCGGGGAAGCACTGGGGCATCGCCATGCTGTGAGTGCTCTGGACCGCTTGGCACAGACTGTCAGCACCTCCCCTTCCCACCACCCAGCGGCAGCCTCGGCGGTGTGGGATGGGGGGGTTCGTGGTGTTATGAGCATTTACACAGAGCTTAGGAGATAGGTGGTGTTTTTTTTTGTTGTTTTTTTTTTTTTTTTTTAAACTTGATCTGTTTCTTGGCAGAAAGTTATTGAAGGGTTTAAGTCCCAGAGGTTGGGGAGTGACATTGCAGTCAAGGTATTCCAAAGACCTGTTTGGCAGCCATGTGTAGAGTGAGGGTTGTAAGGCTTCGGGCTTTAGGAAGGGGGTATAAAATGGTGATGCCATTAGTTTTTAACTTTTGAGGTCATGCCAAGTCTCTTGCATACATGAATGGAAAACACTGAGAAGCCAGATCCTATAGGTGAGACTCAAAAAAACCCTTCCCGATTGGCAGGAGACAGGGATGCTATAGGACTGTATGTTGGCATTGATAGGAGATGTGACTCCCCAGGCTCCTGCCTGAGTCCTGCCAGGCATTGCTGGTCCTTCAGTGTGGAAGTGCGAGTCCATTAAAGATGTCATTTACCCCTTGATGTGTTGTCAGAAAAGACATCCAGGACCTTGGTAATATTATAAGATTGATTATTAGAGCCATAGAACTCTATACCACAAATAGAACCCACATTCTTTTTGTGTGCCTGAAGAGCACATATAAGAGTTGATCTTGTCAGAGGGAAATGGTACAAAACCTGGAATTTTGCCAATCAGTGAAATTCCTAAAACCAAGTAAATAATCATAGAAAGGAATTTTCTAGTTGTTTTGTTTTGTAAGATCTTCTGTAATTGTCTAACAGCATGCGCCCTGCCTGAGCCTGTGCTTTGGTACAGCTTTGTATGCACTGTAAGTTAAGGTAGGCACTGCCGCTCGCCCCATTCAACAGGAAAAGAAGCAGAGGCACAAAGAGGCAAAGTTCGTTGCCCAAGCTTGCACAGCCAGTAGGTGGCTGCCATGGTTTTCAGAACTCAAACAGTTTGACCAGAATTTACCCTGTAACACTTAATCCTGCCGGTCTGTGCTGGAACGAGTAAAGTGCATCCTTGCGAAATTATAATCCATCTCTCCTTACAGATTAAGGTATGTGGAAATGTCCAGGATTGTTCTTAATTTTCTCATTTTACTTAAGGTTGGTCAGTATTGCCCACACCAGCACGGGTGTGTAGAAGGGCGTGGAAGAATGTCTGTTCAGTGAAATGCAGTAAGTTGCAAGAAGGAGAAGATGTAATTACCATCACACGGTAATTAGAAACCAGCAGCAAAAGGGTGAACAAAACCCCAGATCACTTAGAAGCTGGAAAGTGCTGTTATAAATCGCTCCTAGTCAGAGGGGAAATTGAAAGTTCACAATTACTGATAATTTTAGAAGATTAGGGTAAGAACCGACCAATCCCACAGAGCAGTCAGAGTTCTAAAAAAAATGCACAGTCTTAGGGTGCCTGGGTGGCTGTCTGCTTATTCCTCTCCCTCTGCTCTCCCCTGCACCACTCTCACTCTCTCAAATAAATTTTAAAAATCTTAAAAAACAAACAAACAAGCCCACACAATCTTAAAGGCAAAGTACATGAAGAGCTTATCTCTAGAATCTAGAAAAACAGGATAAAAATGGAGGCTAATGGAAGCAGGGGACCAAAAATTAATATATATACAAAAATACAGAAAAAATAAAAGTGAAGAATCCCAACATTGGTTCTTTGGAAAATAACACATGGACACGCTTCTGGCAAGGCTAACTGAGCAGGGAAGGGGGTGAAGGCCCAAATGGAGGATAAAGCTCTAGGTCCATGGAGGAAGAGTTCTAGCTGTGCTTGCTGTCCCCAAATTTAAAAAGAATGACAGCAAATTAATAAAATGGGTGGTTTCCAGAAAAACATAAAAACCCAAACAGGCTCCTCCTCACCCTGATCATTCAATGCCAGGGTTCCTCAGAACCTGGTTTCAGGCTGCCTCCCCACCACATGCTTTTCCCCTGGGGGACCCCGTCTAGTGCACAACCCTGGCAAGCCTCTATTATGCTGGTGACTTCCACAGAAGCCTGAAGCCAGACCTCCAGACGCTAGACTTCAGGTCCAAGCCCTGGCCTGCACCCTCCAGGTGCTGGGACACAAGACACCTCAAACTTCAGAGGAAGAAAGGGTCAAGCTTTTGACTCCCAAACCACTCCTCCCCTCCTGCCATCTTGTTCTCGATCAGAGCCACAATACACAGCCAGCTGGTGAAGCCAGAAGTCCTGCAGGTGTCCCTGATTCTTTGCTTCCTCTCTCTCCCCACGTCCACGCCATCTTTCTGCCTCACCTCCAGAGCCCGTCCCGCCACTGGACAGTCCTCATCCTCGGTCATTGCTTCCAGACTGGTCTCCAACTTCTGCTTGCTCCCTTCTTGCCCATTCACAGCCCTGTGAAGTACTTGGTCACTCTCTACTCCTTTCTCTACCTTGTGAAACTCTACTTGGACACAAGCTAGAATTTTGGAAGCTTGTAGGTCTTTTCGTTGTCTGTGTCTGAAGCCTTCCTCACAGTCCCTCATTCTATTTATATCTCGCACTGGGCACTTGGGGCCTTTTCACTCTGGAATCTCAGACATTTGGGGGTGGGGGTGGGGTGGAAATGATCCTGAATTATTTCAAGGATGCCTTCCTCCCCTCCATTCCTGCTTGTCCCTTTCTGGAACTTTTAGAATGTTGGACCTTCCAAGCCCTTCCTCTGCTTTCCAAATCATTTTTGTCTCTGTTCATGGGAAATTTCCTCAGTTGTTTCTGTGTATCCATTGTCCATCTTTTCCTTTTGGCTCTCCTGTTTTTTAGTTTCCAGCCAACTCCTTTTGTACTTGGGCTACCAGTTCTGTAAGGCTTCAGCTCAGTTCTGGTCCCCTTGGCACCTCCAGCACCTGGCCCACTGCCTGTGTTTAGTAAGCACCTCATAATAAGCAAGGGGAGGACTGGGGCTTGTGAGTATACCCCTGATGCAGGAAGAGGCAAGAATGCTGTCAGAGGATTTTATCTCTAATAAAAGTTCTGGGCTCCAGTGGTTAGTGAGTATATTGTATTTCAAGGAAGGGCAAATTCCCACACTCATTAAGTGGTTCTGGCACTTTGAGAAACCAGGGAAACTTCCCAGCCAGTTTTATCTACATGGCAGATTCTTTTTTTTTTTTTTTTTTAAGATTTTATTTATTTATTTGACAGACAGAGATCACAAGTAGGCAGAGAGGCAGGCAGAGGGGGCAGGGGGGAAGCAGGCTCCCTGCTGAGCAGAAAGCCCAATGTTGGGCTCCATCCCAGGACCCTGGGATCATGACCTGAGCAGAAGGCAGAGGCTTGAACCCACTGAGCCACTCAGGCACCCCTACATGGCAGATTCTGACAGAGCTAATACCGTAGGGAGGTTCTGGACCAACATTTTCTTTCCTCCCTATGGCTGGTGTCAAGCCTCAAGCTTAGTACAGATTTGTTTAGGTAGTGGCATGCCAAAGCTCAGCATCTTTTTCTACTTTGTCTCCTTGTGATCTTTTATTTATTTTTTTTTAAAGATTTTATTTATTTCACAGACAGAGATCACAAATAGAGAGGCAGGAAGAGAGAGAGGGAAGCAGGCTCTCTGCTGAGCAGAGAGACCAATGTGGGGCTCTATTCCAGGACCCTGGGATCATGACCTGAGCCAAAGGCAGAGACTTTAACCCACTGAGCAACCCAGGCGCCCCTGATCTTTTAAAAGGCAAGTGTGCAGAAGACTCTTTTCAGAAAAAGGCCTTAGTGTACAGCTCTGCACACACAGTTTATTTTTTTAGTGCCATATCTAGTAGCATATTTTGGAAGAATGTTCTTTGGAACATGGTTTGGGAAAATGATTTTATAGATAATAATACAAAAGCCAGCACACTATGTGTGTCATTTTAGGAACTCAAGGATGATTAAATATTAGGGGAAAAAAGTTTATTTTTATTTTTTTTTTTTTTAAGATTTTATTTATTTGACAGAGATCATAAGTAGGCAGAGAGGCAGGTGGGGCGGGGGTGGGGGGAGCAGGCTCCCTGCTGAGTACAGAGCCTGATGCCAAGTTGGATCCCAGGACCCTGAGATCATGACCTGAGCCGAAGGCAGAGGCTTAACCCACTGAGCCACCCAGGTGCCCCCCGCCAAAAAAAGTTTTTAAAGATTTATTTGTCAGAGAGCAAGAACACAAGTGGGGCGTAGCAGTAGGCAAAGGGAGAAGCAGGCTCCCCGCTGAGCAGGGAGCCCAATGTAGGGCTCCATCCCAGGACCCTGAGATCATGACCTGAGCTGAAGGCAGATGCTTAATCAACTGAGCCACCCAGACGTCCCTAGAAAATTTATTATAGGCCCATGGTGGATTTAATTAATAAAAAACCATGATGACAACTACATCAGTCAAATTCAGTCTCTATCTCTGCTGCCAATTACTAGCAGTATGGGAATAGAAGGATCTTTCATGAATAAAAGTTTTAAGTGCCTCATCCTTTAACAGTGAGAGACAGATATCAGGCCTGCCTGCCGAAATCAGAAACCAAGATAAGCGTGTTTGTTATTACCAGTGTCATTTAAGATTGTTCTGGACGTGCTAGTCAGTGAAAAAGAAAATAAAGTAATATGGGCCATTCCCAAAGAAGTCAGAGAGAAGGAAATGGTGACTTGCTCTTACAAGAATTAAAATACATTTCAGAACTTAATAACAATATTGTAGCCCTGGGAAGGATAGACATTGGTAGAGCAGAATAGGAGTGACCGAAACAGAACCAAGAAGAAATTAATATTTAGTGTAAGATGGTAATCATATCAGAAATCAGTGGGGAATAGAAGAATTACATGAGAAAAATTATTTAGAAAAAATTTAGATTCCTAGTTTATATTAAATTATATTTCGGTTGAATTAAAGACTTAAGTAGAGAAAGTAAAACAATAAATGTGCCAGAAGAAAATGTACATAAATATTTAATCATGGGCGGAGAAGATATGTTTTTTTAAAGATTATTTATTTTTGCAAGAGAGAGTGTGTGAGGTCAGAGGGAGAAGCAGACGCCCCACAGAACAGGGATCCTGATGTGGGACTCCATCTCGGGACCCTGGTGTCATAACATGAGCTAAAGGCAGACATTTAACCCATTGAGCCACCCAGCCGTCCAGAGGAAGATCCTTCTTAAAGCAGATAATGTAAAGGGAAAGACTGATTGATTTTACTACTGATGCATTTAAAACTCCCATCAAAACCCACTGAAATTAAGCCTCTGCCTTTGGCTCAGGTCATGATCCCAGGGTCCTGGGATCAAGCCCTAAATCGGGCTCTCTGCTTGGTGGGGAGCCTGCTTCCTCCTCTTTCTCTGCCTGCCTCTCTGCCTACTTGTGATCTCTGTGAAATAAATACATAAAATCTTAAAAAAAAATAAACCACAAACTAAACTATAAATGAATCTTGGATATATTTACAACAAATTCCATTAAAAAGGTTAAGGTCCTTAATTTATAGTTTCATTAAGGGAGAGTCCTGGTGGAATAATGGATGAAGGGTATCATATGAGCAGCCATTTAATCAAATAAAGGAAGTATAAATAGCTAACTAGTATGTAAAAAGGGTTAGCCTCCCCGGTTATCACAATGCTGCATATTCACAGGGATTTTTTTTTTAATTTATTTATTTTAGAGAGCTGGGGGAGGGACAAAGGGAGAGAGAGAGAATCACGAAGCAGACTCCCCGCTGAGCGTGGAGCCCAATGTGGGGCTCGATCCCAGGACCCAGAGATCATGACCTGAGCCAAAATCAAGAGTCAGCCGCTTAACTGCTGGAGCCACCTAGGTGCCCCTTCACAGGGATTTATATAGCAGTGGGGGCAGTGGTGGTAGGTCAGACTATACTGACACGGGTTCCTAAGTCAGCCAAGAGAGGCACAGTTAGAGGCAGGTTCTCAAGAGAGGATAAATGGGGTGACATTCCCAACTCTAAGCATTGGTTCTGGATGACAGCTGCTTTTCATGAGAAAACATTATTTTGATTACTTTCATACAGTTTTCAAACCTGTTCAAATACAGAATAGTGTAAGGAACCCCCATGTACCATCACCACATATATTAAATATATTAAAATTCTAGTCATTTGAAGTTTAACAGTAATTAGACAGGGAAATCTAAATTAAAATAATATTTCCTCCCACCCACTCCCTCACCTCAAAAATAAATAAATAAATAAATAAATAAATAAATAAATAAAGTCACAATTGATGAGTGAGAAGTTCGTATTTGCCCTGTATGCCTGAACACAAACATAGTGACAGATGCAGCTTTACCAGGATCGTCTGCTTTTCACCCTAACAGTTTTCTGGGCTCATCTCTCCAAGACTGTGTGTTTAGATCTGCTCCATTCTTTGTAAAATTGCACAATGCTGAATAGTATGGAATAGTGTAGAATTTATGAAACCATTCCCCCATTGATACTCATGCTTGTTGTTTAAAGTATTCGCTGTTGTGAACAATGCTGAGATACATACTCTTCAGTGTAAGGAATGAAAGTTAAACAACGATAATTTTTTAAATTGACGAAATTGGTAGGTATTTAAAAGTATAAGACTTTATGGGGCGCCAGCGTGGCTCAGTTGGTTAAGCCTCTGACTCTTGATTTCGGCTCAGGCCATGATCTCGGGGTCCTGGAATCAGGCCCTGGTGGGCTCCCAGCTCAGCAGGGACCCTGTCCCTCTGGCCCTCCTCACTTGCGCTGTCTCGATGTCTCTCTCTCTCAAATAAATCTTTAAAAAAAAAAAAAAAGTATAAGACCTGGTATTGCAGTGAGAAGCAAGTGGATGTCTTTGGTCTCTGGGTGGGATTTGTAAATTCTTTCAGCTTTTGTGTATTTGGCAGTTTGTATCAGAAGCTTTTTAATAAGGAAAAAAAGAGCTTTTTCATAAGGCATTTACTGTTTGACAGATCCATTCCAGTCCTAGGATCCTGCCCTAAGGAAATATGTAGATAGGTGCCAGGAGGGGTGATCTACCACAGTTGTTTATGCTCCTGGTGTCACACCATATGGAAATTGTGTAACAAGACGTGGTATGTGCATAAGGCAGAATGCTAAGTAGCCACTGAGGTGCAGTTGCTTATTTCCATCTGTTGAGGTGGCATTAATAGGGGCTACAGGCTAGTTAGGAAGCATGTTGTGAAGTGTGATTCCTTTTTGGGTCAGATGATGGACCTATTAGTGCTTCAAGGGCAAGGGTGACGTCAGTGGTCCCATGTCCCTCTCTAACCCTGGTGCCCCAGACCCAGTGATGCCCTGTAAATATCCAGGGAGTGGAAGCTGCTCAGAATCTATAGGCCGAATGTTACATTGTTGTTAAGCTGGGGTGATGAGTGGTCTTCAGGATTTTGTCTTTCTTTTTGCTTATTCACCTTTTATAATTTTCCTACATTGTAGTCTGCATTGCTTGCATAATATTTGTAAGGTAGAAAGTCAGCAAGCCTGTGGTTGGACAGAACCCTGGGCTGAGGACCTGTGGCTGGCTTATCCTTTCCCCTTCTCTGCTTGGCCAAGATGCATGGGCTCAGGCACACCCCTCACCTCTGAGCCTCTGCTGTGGCCTCTCTGTGATGGGACTGCCTGCTCCACCTGCTACACAGGCTGTTTGAGGACAAACAAATTAGAAGGGGGGGGATGGGTTTTAGAGTGGCAGGAAAATGAAGTGTTCATCTGCCTAGTCCACCCTAGTTCATTTGCACTGCCAGATTTGGCCTGAGATCTGGGTGTCCTTCCTGGAATTCTCTGTCCCCCCTCCCCTTGTAAACATGCTTTAAAACGTGAACACCATGGTGCAGGCAATGACAGGTGGCTGTTGCCTGAATAATAGACTTGGGGTCTTTTGGAATCTCAGAGTGTTCACTTTGAAATAAATCAGCATTTTTTTGGAACATGAAAACTTTATGTTAATCTAAATTTAAAGTAAACCAGTTTTAGCACCCATCATTACCATAACATTTTTTTAAAAGATTTTATTTGTCAGAGAGCATGAGAGAGCGAGCACAAGCAGGGGGAGCAGCAGACAGAGAGGGAGAAGCAGACTCACCACTGAGCAGGGAGCCCGATAATTGGACTTGATCCCAGGATCCTGGGATCATGACCTGAGCTGAAGGTAGACACTTAGCCAACTGAGCCACCCAAGTGTTCACCATAACCTTTTTTTTTTTAAGATACATATTTATTTATTTGACAGACAGAGATCTCAAATAGGTGGAGAGGCAGGCAGAGAGAGAGAGAGAGGAGGAAGCAGTCTCCCCACTTAGCAGAGAGCCCGATGCGGGGCTTGATCCCAGGACCTCGAGATCATCACCTGAGCTGAATGCAGAGGTTTAACCCACTGAGCCATCCAGGTGCCCCCACCATAACATTTTTAAGTTAAACTTTACCACCCTGTGGGGAATTAAAATAGCTTGGGCACATGTGTATTTCCAACTTCAAACTGGTACTGGCTCGATGACTTTGTATTTGGGCTGAGATCCCCATCGCCAGGTGGACAAAGAACTTGGGCAGGTGGGGAGAAGGGAGAAGATGGAGCAGCATGAGCCTGTTCTCCGGCTAGCTATAGACCACGTGCCTCGTTAGGAATGTGACAGTGAAGCTGCACTTGACCCACTGTCAGCGGAGCTGATAATTCCATCTCTGCAATTGGAGCTGTGCCCAGGAACAATTAAGCTGAACTTTGACTGGGAACCCACTTTTGTACCAACTCTCCCTCGGGTCGTAAGTGAGAGTGTATCCCTATGGGCGATGAAACACATCTTTGTAGACCTTCATTGTGTCAGCAATGGGAAGTCGTCCCACACCTGCTGTGCTTGGTAGCGGGCGTGCCGGGTCCTGCTGCAGAGCAGTCATCTGATGTTGCTGCCTCCTCTGATCCTCAGTGCAGCTGGGTCAGGGGTGGGGGGCTCGAGGTAGATGGCCTTCTGAGCCAGCCCTAGTATCCCTGCTCTTAGGATAGTGTGGCAAAGTAGTTCAGAGCCAGGCTGCAGAGCTAGACCCCTTGGCCCAACCCCCCTGCAAACTCATGCCTGCGTAATATTGGACCACTGGCTTTATCTGTCTGGGACGTGGATGGTCACAGAAGCCACCGCTGCAGAAGGCTGGGATGGTGGGCGGCATGACCCTCACATAATATCTGACGCACAAACCTCTCAGGAAAGTTATTAATACTGAATCCTGTATGTAGGCCTTAAATGTTGAAGCTTTTTGCTTTTTGAAGCTAACTTTATGTTCTTGATATAGATCAGAAAATACGGGAAAGTAGAAAAGTCTCAAAACATTGCTATTGGTAGTCAATCCCTGAGAGCATTTTGGACCCCCTTACCTGTTTGCACATGTGCGTGTGTGTTCATGCCCGTGTGGCAAGTGCGTGTCTTGTAGCTGATTCATAGTTGTGATTCTAGTGTGCATTGTCTTGTAGGTATCTTTTTCCCTTACGCAGTGTGAGCATCTTTCCTGAGTATGTGCATTCTTCAGGTTTTCTTGTCCTGTTCAGGAAAATTTAGCCAAAACATTTATATGGCAGTTTCCTTTAGCATCAAGATATGCTTAGAACTAGTATCTTTCCCAAAATGGCATTTCCAAAAAGATAAGATTTCCCAAATAACAGTTAAAAGGACTAGTAGCTCCTAGAGAAATGAGTTGAATAATATGGTCAGTTTTGCTGTTGAAGCTTTGAGTATTATTTTAAAACACAGATAGCCTTTAACATAGTTTATTTTCTCTCTTTCTCTCTCTCATCAGGACAATTTTCCTAGTATTATTGTTTTCGCAGTACGCCAGAAATGTTAAATTTCCTCTCCCAATTTACAAATCCAAGAAAGGATGGACTGCGTACAAGTTACAGCTTTTCAAAATGTTCCCTGTGAGTAGTCACTTTCATTTTTTGACAACATTGCTTTTGTTTGTGTGGAAGGAAGTTTTAAGCAGGTCTTCCTGGGGGAATTAAGTCAGGATGGTAACATCAGGGTACTGATGACCACAAAATTGTCATTGGCATAAAGTTTACCAGTGGCAGAAGGTTCTGATTCTAAAATCCTTCCAGCAGTGTAGGAGGACACAGTTTGAGATGGGGAGATCTGTATTCCCATGGCCTCTGCAAGCACATTGTCCATTATTCTTACTTTCTAGCCAGGCTGAGGGTTCCAGTAACTTTACCTGCATAAAACTTCTTTCTTGGAATGTGATTCCATCCAGGAATGGGCTCTCAGCAGATCTGTGGTGTGTTTTTTTCCTGCAAAGTGCCAACGATGGTGGAGGTTGTGGGGTGTGAGATGCAGCCCACAGGAGGAAGGTGTGTGTTTTGCCAGCCTCCACCACCTCAGTTGGCCTCATGGAGCTTTTCCCTTTGACCACTTTAGATCATCCTGGCCATCCTCGTGTCCTGGCTGCTGTGCTTCATCTTCACAGTGACCGACGTCTTCCCTCCCGACAGCACAAAATACGGCTTCTATGCTCGGACAGATGCCAGGCAGGGTGTGCTTCTGGTAGCCCCGTGGTTTAAGGTCCCATACCCATGTAAGTACTCTGGTGGCCAGAGGGAGAGGGGTTGGGAGCTCTGAGAGCCTCTTTTAGAGGAGCTGGAGGGTGGCAGAAGGCTCTGCAGCTTGAAAAGCCTTCTTTGGTCTAGAATGTCCCATGAAGGTCTTACAATTTGGAGGATTTGACAGCGGACAGGGGGAGGCCCTGTCCCCAGAAGGCTGGGACTAATGCTCGGAGACTCGTGCCAGCTCCCTTCCCAGATGAACTAATTCTTTTGGTTCCACTGGGATGAAATCCTGGACAAGGAATCCCTTGCCAGGGTTGAAGAAGGCAAAGAGAGAGCCACATGGTACCTGAGCTGCCCACACAGAGCAGGCTTAATTAGGAGAGGCCTGATGATCAGCAAGTCGACTGCTCAGCATGATGGGATTTGTGTCATCTCTTAATGGGGAGCTATACTCTGTTTTTTATTTGGTCACAGCTGTCAGAAGTGAACAGATACTCACTAATGGGTGGGAGATGGCTCTTGAGTTATAATTTAAGTGTTGGGTAACTCTTGGCAAGGTGTGGGGGGTAGGGGGTGTAGTCCTAAGCTGAGGTATCACTTGGATTCACACAGAGGACTTTGGGGCCAGCCCCAAAAGTGACTTGTATGAATCCAGCGGTTATTAATGCTTGGTTGTTCTGTTGTAAAGACCCTGTTCCCGGCACTTGGGCCTTTTAATTAGAACTGAAACCTGACCTTAGTCGGGTTCTGCTGATTTATTCCCCTGCTCAGCAGCCACATCCTCACATTTTATGATGATGAGAAAAAGTAGGAGAAGCTGAGAATAGCAAGGTTGGGTCAAAGAAAACTGTTCCAAGCATGTTAAATGACAGTGATATTGGCAATTGTTCCATCACTAACCTGTTCATACTTAACAAAAGTTTATTCTTTCTAAAATAACATTCTCATCAGATCATATGGTCTGTGTATTTATGTACATCTGTCCCTCCCCCCAAAAAAACAATAAATGCATGTTTTATAAACAGACACAGAATCTGATATAAAATGAGGTGAAACCGGTTGGCCAGGCAGTCAGGAGGAGGAGGTGTGGGAGGTAGGAGGAGCACTGCCAGGAGGTCTTCTCTGTGGCGCCGGCCAGTCCTAAGATGAGCACAAACGAGGAACACGGGGTGGGCTGTTCCGGAAGAGCAGCTGTGCATGTGCTGAGAAACCAGAGAGATGTCCCCAGGGTCCTCCCGGCCTGTGCATGGAGGGGTGTGGCCAAGTGGACTGGGCTTCTGGCCCCAGGATGGTGGCCCACGCTGTCGGGCTCCTCTTCACCACAGCCCTTTGCTGCCATGAGCTGCTCTGGGGCCACCAGTCATGGGGCAGAAGGGGACCCCCAGACAGCAAGAGAGTTCACCCCGACAGTTTGGCTTCATCTGGAGACAGGTTTTCAGATATCTACAACAGTGGTCCTTGGTCTTTAGCATGAGAAAAATGGTGAAAATACAGATGGGGGACCCAAAATGTCAGTAGTGCTGAGATTGAGAAACTGCTATGAAGTGACAACATAAATTAGGCATTCTAGTTATAAGGGGAGATGAAATAACAGTTCAGACAGAAGGCTGGAAGCCAACAAAGTTTATACACACACCTGTAGTTGACTCTTGAACGAGTGGGCAGTGGTGGGGAGATGCGCCTCACCCCCGCAGCTGAAAATCTGCATATAACCTTTCTCCCCAAAACTTAACTACTAACAGCCCTACTGTTGTCCGGAAGTCTTACTCACAACGTCAACAGTCAATTAACATGTTTTGTATGTTACATGTTTTATATATTGTACCCTTACAGAAAAATAAGAGAAAAGAAAATGTTATTAAGAAAATTACAAGGGAGAGAAAATACATTTTCACTACTGTACTGTATTTATTGGAAAAAACCTGCTAGTAAGTGGACCAGTGCAGTTCAAACCTATGTTGTTCAAGGGTATACTGTATATAGAAATGAGTGGAAGGAAGAGGGATCAAAAATTTAGATGAGTACAATTTAAAATGTTGGAGTACATGGAATAAAGATTTTGAAAATCACATTTAATTTAAGGCTGCAGGCAAAATGGGAAAAAAAAAAGAAAACAGAGTAAAGAGACTAAGAAATAAAAGGCAATAGAAACAATGGGAAAGTAAGTATCCCTCCCAAAAACAAGACACTAAAATGAAACTACAGTACTCTGTCAGTAACACAATAACTATGTTAAAGATTATTTAGATTAGAGATGATATGCAAAATGTTGCTGGATAAAGAAATTATCAGCATGAGAAAAATCTCCAAACCCACCCGGAAACGCCATGTTGACCAGGCACTCCCCTCTCTACTCCCAGACAGGAACAGTCCTGCCTTCATACACATCCCAGGCTTATCTGCACACTTTACTTCTTGTCCTCTTTCTCTTCCCAAACCCATTCTCCCTGTGTGGCTCGTGTGGCAATCCAGATATCCAACACAAAGTGTCCTGAGGTCTTTTCTTTGCTTTTCTAAAGGAAACTATTTTATTTAACATAACATGGTTTACTTTTAAGAAAAAAAAAAAAAAAGCACTGATCTTACATTAGGGGACTGTCTGTATCTGGTGCTATGCTTTACTGCTGAGATTTAAATTTAGCTAGTGACTTTTCGCCACTTTTTCATTTAATGCCACCCCCTGGGCAAGATCGCCACTGTTTTGTGCCGTGCCTTCACAGCAGGGTTAAAAATCTTCTTCAGGGCGCCTGGGTAGCTCAGTGGGTTAAGCCTCTGCCTTCAGCTCAGGTCATGATCTCAGGGTGCTGGGATCGAGCCCCGCATCAGGCTCTCTGCTCAGCGGGGAGCCTGCTTCCCTTCCTCTCTCTCTGCCTGCCTCTCTGCCTACTTGTGATCTCTGTCTGTCCAATAAATAAATAAAATCTTAAAAAAAAAAAAAAATCTTCTTCATACAAATATCCCATCCCAATAGGAATTTCCACCACAGCAGGCTGTGTTAAATTGTAATTTAGTAGACACCAAGCGTGGCTTGGAAGCAGCCTCTGCTTCTAATCACTTTATCTCTCCAGACCAATCCTGGTTGTGGCCACCTTCATCTGATTTAGAAACTGTCCCCAGGCATGTAGTATACTGAAGAGTGACATTTAAAAATCAACAAAGATTTTCCCCGAGGCTTGGAACCTGGGTGTGTGGTGTGGAGTCCTCTGCTGTCCTGCTTACTTTCTCCTGTTTGCCTTCCGTAGTTCAGTGGGGACTGCCCACCGTCTCTGCCGCTGGCGTCATCGGCATGCTCAGCGCGGTGGTCGCCAGTATTATTGAGTCCATTGGGGACTACTACGCCTGCGCAAGGCTCTCCTGTGCTCCGCCGCCTCCCATCCATGCAATAAACAGGTACGTTCCTCTGACCATGGAGCTCTTCCTTGGGCCCAGTGCCTCCTCACCTGGCTCTTTGGTTAATCTTGGAGAAGAGAGGGAGGTTCAGCATGGAAGTAGCCAGCCATCAGGGCTCCTTATTGGTTGTCTGCTTTGGACAAGTCACTGCCCCCATTTTGCTCTCATTTTCCTTATCTGGGACATGGAGGGCAGTTCCACCCTTCCTGCCGTGTTGACAGTCACAGAAGACACTGTCTTTGAGACCCTGCCAGACCTTAAACTCACCACAGCAGATGCGGGACGCTGCCCTTGTTCTTTGCTTGATTTGGGGTCATGGAAGGATGTTCCTTTTGATTTCTTTATTCTCTTACTGTTCTTAGGGCTAAAAGCTGTGTCATCTATTCACAGTTATAATCCCTGTATAGAGAGACGAGAAGAGCAGGCGTAGGTGCAGTCTGCAGAATTTGGAGACTTATGGGCTGTGGGGTTTATCTCCTCAGTACACCTGGTCTTCGTTTCTGGATGCTGAGAGCAAACTGGACCCTGCGGAGGCCTTAGAGAAAAGCACAGATTTGCCCCTTCCCCGCCTCGGCCAGCCAGCCGCTGCCCTTCCAGAGGGATAGAGGGTGATGAGATCCAGTGCGCTGCTGTCTGAGCATGTCTCGCTTCGGTTCTGTTCGTGTTCACACTCCTGGTTTTTACAGCTTCCTCTAAAGGATGCTGCACATGACGGAGCTACTTATATATTGATTCTTTAAAAAGTTGCAGTGTTGACAGAATTACGAAGCGTTTCCTTCCTGATGAAACTATTAATAGTAAAAGAATCAGATCAGCAGACAGCCTGTATTTGTCTTCGATCCCAACCAATGGCAAAAGCCTTTAATTTGGAATGTTTTTTTTTTTTTTTTTTTTTAAAGATTTGATTTATTTATTTGACAGAGCAAGATCACAAGTAGGCAGAGAGGCAGGCAGAGAGAGAGGAAGGGAAGCAGGCTCCCTGCTGAGCAGAGAGCCCGATGCGGGACTCGATCCCAGGACCCTGAGATCGTGACCTGAGCTGAAGGCAGCGGCTTAACCCACTGAGCCACCCAGGCGCCCTAATTTGGAATGTTTTTTAAACACCTGTGTCTAATGTGTGGTTCCCAGAAGTGCTTCTCACAGTTGGATGAGCATGGGGGATCCTGTTAAAATAGAATGCAGGCTCTGCTCCGGCAGGTCTGGGGGTGGGGGCCCGAGATTCTGCACTCGTGACCCTTCCCAGGAGTGTGGAGGCTCCCCGCCCGAGCACGCCACCTTTGGGGTGCAGCCACTTGGAGCATATTTCAGAGTGTTTCCCCCATTGAATGAATGCTTCTCTTTCCCCCATTCCTTTACATTTTAGGGGGATTTTCGTGGAGGGTCTCTCCTGTGTTCTCGATGGCATATTTGGTACTGGGAATGGCTCTACTTCATCCAGTCCCAACATTGGAGTTTTGGGAATTACTAAGGTAAGCTATTTTTCTAATTAAATGGTTGGGCCTCTAAGTGTTGATCCATTTCATCGATTGGTCTAACCACCATGAATCCCAAAAGGAAGGCTTCCAATTCCGAGATCATCTCCATCACCCACCCCGCCCTTTTCCTTTTTCTCATTGATGGGTTTCTGGAGTGCTGATGGAGGTCTCCCTTCCTTGGCTGCCTGGGTAGCCAGGCACTCAGAGCTGTCACTGCTTCATAGGCATTCTGCAAATACTAAGCACCAACCCATGCCAGGCTATGGGCACTTGGGATACAATAGCGAATAAAACAAAATTCCCGCTGTCAGTGTTTACATTCTAGACAGAGGTAGACAAACTGCAGACAGTACGCATAGTGTGAGAAATCACAGGGCAGGTGTGGGTATTGGGAGTGAGGGCTGGTAAGTGTGAAATAGGGTCAGGCTAAGCCTCACCAAGAAGATGACCTTGAGCAAGGACCTGAACAGGGGAGGTGGAGGGAGCCATGCAAGCCCTTGGGGAAGAGCATTCAGGCCAAGGACGTGGCCGGTGTGAAGCCCTGTCCTGAGAGCAGGTCCACATGCTGCCCTTCAGCAAGGAGGCCGGTGGGGCAAGAGCAGAGTATGGGGTGCGGGTGGTAATAGAAGGTAACATCTTCCAGGTAATGGAGGACCAGGTCACATAGGCCCCAGAAGCTGCCAGAGACAGGGAAAGGACATCCCCTGGACTGTGGCTCCATTAGGCTTTGGGTTTTTTTGTTTTTGTTTTTGATTTTGGTTTTTTTAGAGAGGAAGAGGGAGTGCATCCTTGTACACACACATGTGCAAGTTGGGCAGTGGTGCAGATGGAAACAGAGAATCTTAAGCAGGCTCCATGTCCAGCACGGAGCCCATCATGAGGCCTGATCCCCTGACCCTGAGATCATGACCGGAGCCAAAAATCAGGAGTCAGATATTTAGGGCGCCTGGGTGGCTCAGTGAGTTAAAGCCTCTGCCTTTGGCTCGGGTAGTGATCCTGGGGTCCTGGGATCGAGCCCTGCATTGGGCTATCTGATCAGCAGGGAGCCTGCTTCCCTTCCTCTCTCTTTCTCTGCCTCCCTTTCTGCCTACTTGTGATCTCTGCCTGTCAAATAAATAAATAAATAAATATTTACACCATCACCCCCCCAAAAAAGAGTCAGATACTTAACCAACTGAACTGACATCAGGATATTTTGTGAGTCTCACTTTGGCTGTTATGATGAGAGTGGACCTCAGGGTCAGGGGAGGAGGTAGAAACTGGAGCAGGAGACAGCACTAGTTCTAGATGTGAGATGGTCCCATTCCTTATAGGAAAACATCAATCTTACAGTAAAGAATTAATGTTTTCAAACCAAAGCCACAGGGACCCTCTCTTTCAGATGAAATCTGGCACAAAGTTAGTGGGCTTGCCAGGCCACAGGCCCCCAGGTTGAGCAAGGTCTGGGTCTGGAGTCCTCCCCGTGGGCCTCTTCTGCCCCTGTCCCCACACAGATCTTTGACCTGGGGCTGTCCCACGCTACAGTCCAGCTTCTGTGAAGAACCGCTCCTAGGCCTTTCTCACTTAGTACTGAACTCTAGAACCCAGTTGTCTTGCCAGAGCTCACTGTCTGCGGGGCTGGAACGTGCCTCTGCCCCAGCCACTGTACGCCGAGCAGCTGGACACCTGCTCACCATCTGGGATGGCTGTGTACACCATAGGTCTCCCTCACCCAAGCGCTGTGTCCTGAGAATCTGCAGCCAAGCTGTAGTCTTCTTAAGCTATCTGACCTCTGTACAGTTAGAAATACCGCCCCCCCTTCCCTGCTCTCTGCAAGATTGTATGACCAGACCCAAAGAAACCAGAGACTGCTTGGTTCATCCTGACTGTGAGTCCAGGTGAGAAGGGCGCATGGTTCTGACACTTTGATTTCCTTGGATGTCAGCAGGGCCTTTGCAGAGCCCAGTGTCCTGTGTGCACACAGCCCTGTCAGGTGCTCCTGGTTCTCAAATGCCCTATGTCCTCCAGCGCCATTTTGGGGTCCTGGCACTGTCCCTGGGGAGAAGCTGATGCCGAGCACACAGAGCTCAGGGCCATGCCTCTCTTTAACCAGTTTGCTGCCATGACCCTGTGATTCTGGGACAGACCTAGAATGAATCGGAAATACCATAGTAATGAAATTCTTATAGACAGAGGGACTTAGGGCAAAACAGTTTAACAAGCCAGCTCCCTTCTGCACCCCTTTAAAACTGATCCTCCCCTCACATAACGTAATCAGAGTCACTGTAGGGAGTAGGGGGTGTTGTTCATGGAGGTTCTTTTCTGAAATGTCACTGAAGTGGTTTGGGGAATAATTAATTACAATTTGAATGTTGCCAGCTTATTCTGAAAAGGCAACCTGCTAGCTCTCTTTAATGAGCTAATTGATCTTACCTCTGAACCCCTTTGGATTACTATCCCCAGGCAAAGGTGGCATGCATTCAGGGGCCTAGAGTTGATTTTCATTGCCCCGACTCACAGTGGGGATGATTGAGCTGTCCGTGTAGCTGCCTTGGGGTGGGAAGTGGGTCTCACAGTAGAAATTTCTCTTTGGCCCCAGCCATGCGACCATTGGAAGGACTCTGTCCAGGAGGAAGGAGGCACATGTTGGAGGCTATATTCTGCCCCTCATCTAGTGGAAGGACTTGGGACAAGTCACTTGTCTGAGCAGAACTCTCAGCTCTGAAATCTGACAATTCTAGTCCTGGATCTGTGCTGCCCAATTTGAGAGTAGCTGTATGTGGCTCTTTTTGTTAAAAAGGAAAATTAAGTTCCTTAGTCACACTAGCTACATTTCAAGGGCTCAGTAGTCACATGTGGCTAGTGGCTGTCGATGGGTAGTACAGATATAAGACATGTCCATTCTTGTAGAAAGTTCTGCAGACAGCACTGATCTGGGCCATTGTGTCCAGCTTCCAGGGCTGTGGAAAGAGGGTGATCTCTGGTTCTTCCCAGGGATCTGCCTCCATGTCCTGGCAGTTCGGGTTCTTGTTACCCCATATCCACTCCTGTCGTTCTCTGTACGTGGAGATCCTAAGCTGTTTGATCAGGAGCTGAGGCCACCAGCTTCCCTGTTGTGTGCTTGGAAGCCGTCAGGTGGGATTCCAGGAGTAGGTCTTCTCTTCTGAGTGTGCTCCGGTGTCTGTCCTGCAAAGGGGGGGTGGCTGTTTGGTATTGCAGCCCTGGTGCCATGACTTTGTCCCGGTGTGGCTGTGGGCAGATTACGTCACCTCCCTGTGTCTCCATGCTCTTGTCTATAAAGACGGCTGGCCAGCCATTAGAATTAATAAATTGGTATAATGCATGTAGCAGAGTTGGACGTGTAGGTACACAGTAAGCAGTAGGTAGTGTCCCTGCTTGATATTTAGCCCTAAGTTTATTTCTAGGGACGGAGTAAACCCCACCTCTCCTGCCAGCGCAGTCCCTTCAGAGGAAGGCCGTTTCTCCCCTGCCGTGTCCCACACTGTTGAAGACCTCAGAAATGAGGGTTCAGTGTTTTGATGGCCCTAGAGGCAAAGTCAGAGTTCAAGAAAGAGTTCAGAATGGAGGCAGGGAAGGGAGTCCAGAGAGTGGGCAGCAGGAGGGGTGAGGCCAAGGCTCTACATCAGCACTGAGGGGACAGGGATTAGGCCTGTGCTCCCCGCATCGCTCACAGAAGTGTGTAATAGGCACCTGGCACTTGGTTCAGTCATCAAGCTGAAGAATGGCTTAGTTGCTGCTTGTTTGTTTTGAGCCTTCAAGGCAGATCAGCTTCCCTGAAGGTTAGTCTTCATAAAGGTTTATTATTTCAAGGGTCCCTAGGGCCTCCTCCTGGCACCTCTGATCTGCTGGGAGGGTGGGCTTTGCACAGGCGGTTCCCCGTGTGCCTGGATGCTCTTCCTCCGGGAGCTCTTGCTCATCCCCTGAGACCGTCTCTGTGGAGCCCTCCGCAGCTCCTCCTTCCACCTGGCTTCCCACAGCCCCTAACAACTGTGGCAGTGCTGTGATGTGATGGTGAGTCTATGGCTTACTCCTCTCCATATTCCCCTCCCCCTCCAGTCTAACAAGTGCTGGTCACAGAGTAGGTTCCCAAAAACGTTTGCTGAGTAGCGGCAGGCTTCCTTACGATGTAACGCCACCCAGCAGAAGTCATTTTTGCTCGATTCTCCAGTTTGCATACCCTTTCTTGCTGCTTCCCTGCTCTCGAAGATTCAGTGGGAGAAGTGGGGAACCATAGATCATAACAGCCGAGCCTGGCCTCCAGGGTCAGCTGGGCGGAACAGCCATCCCTCTGTTGGCTCAGTAAGATTCTTCTCTGATTCTTAACCAACTGACGTTTGGGTCCTCTGAGATGCTGCTGGAAGCTCTAGATCAATGCGAGCCAGCGAAAGCATGGTGTGGTGGTGGGCACAGCGGACATTCACCTGCGCTGCTATTCTGTGCAGGGACCACCCAACATGTTCCTGATGGGCACTTGATATAGTGGCTGGTGCAGCTGAGGGACTAGAGCTGACATTTCATTTCATTTCATTTTAATTAAATTTAAGTAGCCATCTTCTCACTGTAAGTCATTCTTAAAGCCCTACAGACACTCCCCAGTCACTTCTGGAACCTCTTTTACTCAGTTTATGTGCTCAGGGTGTTTTCCTGGAAGAGACATCACACAGTAGGGGCCAACAGTACAGGACTCTTGAGCCTATTGTCCGCTCCACATCCCACTGCCTAGGGTACAGCAGGGTAGGTAGAAGTTTCCAGAAGGCAGAGAGCAGGTTGAGCAGATAAAGATGAGACCGTGTGGAAAATATAACGGTTCTGCAGAGGCCCAGTGTGGAAAGGCAGAGCCTTGGAATCAAGGAAGACTTTTTTTAAAGAGGAGGTAACATTTGGGCAGTCTTCTGAAGGACGTGTCTAGAACTAACCAGAAAGGGGGGGATGTGGGTGTGTTCTGGGTAGACAGGTCTAGGGATGTCTTGCGAAGGGATTTTATTTCATGAGCACCAGAGGATTTAAGGAGGGGGGCAGAGGAGCATTGACATCCCACATCGCTGTGTTTGAAAGGTCACTCTACCACAGTGGAGAGGACAGGGAGGCAAAGGAAAGGTCAGAGTCAGCAAACCTACCTGGGAAGCTGTCATGGCCTCATGCTTGCCAGGTGCTGTTCACACTGTTTTCCACCTTGTCTCATTTAACGCCTAAAGCCAGACCTTGTGGTTTATCATTATAAAAGTAAGGATCCCGCCACCCAGAGAGGCCAAGTGACTTGCCCTGGTCACATGGATAGAGCAGAGTGGGGTACACACCAGGCAGGGCGCACTGAGAATCCACACTCCTTTGCCTCTTGGCTGTGCCACCTCTCACAAGCAAAGCTCCTTGAGGAGAGGGGATTCCAGAATTATCCAGGGCTGTTGTCTGATTCGGGGTGTGGGGAAGATGGAGACGAAGGTGAATTGCTTTGGGGTGGTTAACTTGGTAATGGGTGATTCTAAGAGCCCAGAAGAGAAAAGCAGGATGAACCAGGGTTTTTGTGTTTGATGTTAGGTCATCCTAGCTGCTGACTATAAGGGCATTCGAAACCTGGGACCCAAGAGCTGGAGCACAGCCACGCCGAAATGACATTACCCAGAGTGCAGGGAAGCACAGGCCGAGCCCTGGTGCTGCCTTCCTCCTGGAGCGTGGACAGGATGAGCTAGAGGAGAGGAATCTCTTTATTTGGGGTGTCTGTGTAGCAGTGGTTCCCTGAGGTCAATCATCACTATCTGACGAGACCTGTCTTAACAATAAGTTTTCAGGATCTAGGGGATGTGTGGGGTTTTGTTACACTTGCTCCGGGACGGGGGTAGGGCGGGGGGCACTGGATGAGAATGGGCGCAGAACTGGCACTGAGTGCCATCTGCTTCTGGTGTGTCCCGCAGGTCGGCAGTCGCCGGGTGATCCAGTATGGCGCAGCCCTCATGCTGGCGCTGGGCATGATCGGCAAGTTCAGTGCCCTCTTCGCCTCCCTCCCCGATCCCGTGCTTGGTGCCCTCTTCTGTACTCTCTTCGGTGAGATCCCATTTCCTCGGTAGCCTGACCTCTCTCCTCCTCTGCACATTTGCTAACGAATCCCTTCCGTGAGATGGGAGGTAATAATATATTTCTGTTTAAAAATACAAAGGGGATACATCTTCAAAACATGAAAACCTTCAGCCATCTCTGAGTTGAATTTATGTTAAAGGTAGAACCAAATATAGAATACTTGTGCTAGGAAAAATAAGATGACCTTAATCTTTAATTGGTGTATCTAATTGATTTAACTTCTCCCCTGAATGGCCATTTAAAACTGACCATTTTTACCTTGGCTCTCGACATGATCTCTGTGCCATCCAGTTGTGAACAGGGCCCAGATCTTCGGGTGGGTTTCCCAGTTGAGTCAAGATGTTTGCATAGAGGTTTTCAGGGGTAACCGATGTCCTCAGTTTTCTGCTTGGTTTAAAGAAGGTGTCGTTTGATGTTTGTGTCCCTGTGTCAGCCGTGAGCCGTTTGGATCAGAGAGCCAGGTGGTCACTTTCTGACCGCATCCTGTCACTGTTCTGTGTCCCAGCTGGTTTCTGGTGGGACAGAGAAGGGACGATGTGGGGAGTCTGCAAGGCCCGTCACCCGTCTGTAGGTGAGCTCCGTGCAACTTGCCATCTGCTGTTTCTTTCCAGGAATGATCACAGCTGTTGGGCTCTCCAACCTGCAGTTCATCGACTTAAATTCTTCCCGGAACCTCTTTGTGCTTGGATTTTCAATATTCTTCGGGCTCGTCCTTCCAAGTTACCTCAGACAGAACCCTCTCGTCACAGGTAAGGAAAACTGGCCTTGAGTCTTGGGAGTAGTTGGAATCCCAGCTGTCGGTTCACAGACACCCCACGCCTGTCACAGAGGGCATTAGAACCTCAGGAGTTGTCTCCTCTGACATGTGTTTGATTCAAGCCTCACTCTGCCACCGCCGATCTGGAAGCCCCTTGCACATCCAGCATGAGCTGGCGGGTGCACGTGACTCATGTGTATGTTAAGGTCTCTTTATTGACTGGGACCCTGTCTTTTGGGACAGTGCCTGTGTGTAAAACCTTTTGATTTCTCAGATTAATGCTTTATGAAAATGTATAATTCCTAAAAACTCAGCTTCATAGACTTTCAAATACATGTCTTTCTACCAGGATTGTAACTTTTGAATTCAAGATTAACCTTTTTAACACCTTTTAATTTTAATAACCTGATGTCATGAAAAATGAACAAAGGAAAACTGTTTTTTTTAAGCGGGGGAGGGCAAAGACAGAGTGGGAGACAGAACCTCTAGCAGACTCTATACCTATCGTGGAGCCTGATGCAGGGCTTGATCTCACGACTCTGAGATCATGACCTGAGCCAAAACCCACTGAGCCACCCAGGCACTCCTAAGGATCATATGTTTTTAATATAGAAAGTGTGAGAGTTTCTAATAACAAGGAGATTCTTGCTCCTTTTTATATTTTAATATATCACGTTCATATGAGTTCATTTATATACATGCAGTTGCTCCTAATTAAAAGCAGCTAAGCACAGGAGCGCCTGGGTGGCTCAGTCGGTTAAGCGGCTGCCTTCGGCTCAGGTCATGATCCCAGGGTCCTGGGATCAAGTCCCACATTGGGCTCTCTGCTCAGTGGAGAGCCTGCTTCTCCCTCTCCCTCTGCCTGCCACTCTGCCTACTTATGCTCTCTTTCTCTCTCTCTCTCTCTCTCTGTCAAATAAATAAATAAATAAAATCCTTTAAAAGCAGCTAAGCACAAATCAGTGATCCAGGATTCTGAAACCCTTTATCTGATTGCAAACACCACAGATGTTTTTGTTGTCTTACTCACTTTGTAATATTTTCAGCCTTAAAACAGCCATCTTTTTATTAATTTTCTTTTCCTAATCTGCTAACACCACACCCCAGTGGCTTTTTAGTTCATTATAG
Organism: Mustela nigripes; assembly: GCF_022355385.1. NCBI lineage: Eukaryota > Metazoa > Chordata > Mammalia > Carnivora > Mustelidae > Mustela > Mustela nigripes. Next base: position 109,932,624 of record NC_081563.1, read on the forward strand.
GGTGAGCTTCACTCTTAGATTTCTTTTCTGGGGACCACTGTTGGGGGATTTTCCTTATAGGAATAACCTCTTGATTATTGTTGAAATTATTTATAAAAGTTTAAAATGTTACTGGCAAAAATTTATCTACTTGTGTCCAACAGAAATTTGTACTTTCATGCATTGCATTGACTGGTGATTGGTGGCTCCCCTGCCCCCCTGTCCTGCCCCCAGTGCTCCTTCCTGGCCATGGCTGTGACCCTACCACTGTGTTCTGTTTCCAGGGATAACAGGAATCGATCAGGTGTTGAACGTTCTTCTCACAACTGCCATGTTTGTAGGAGGCTGCGTGGCTTTTATTTTGGATAATACCATCCCAGGTATGTGGTACATACACACATGCTTATTTCACGTGTGAAGCACTCATTTTGCCAAATAAATAGGGAAGCAGGCAGAAGGAATCAGCTCGGAGCCATTGGTGGTTGAGACGGTCTTTTAAGTGGTTAAGATGACACTCCCAGCCTCCTTTTGTGAGTCCATTTTTTTGCTGATAAACCTAGCAGGTTTTTTCCTCCTTGCTCAGTTAGGAGAAAGCAAGGAAGTCCCTCACCGTGGTCACTCTCCAGGCTGTCTGCCCACCCTGTGCTGCCTGGCTCAGTCCCCGCAGCGGCTTTCATCAGCCTGCTCAGACAACGCCTCTGAGCTGCTGACAGCCCATGGGGGTTCCTTCTCCTTCCTGAGGCAGGCCCCTGCCAACTAAGACCTCAAGATAGTGAGTATGGTCGGCACGGGCTGTTGTCAGGATCGGTGACTGAGGGACCAATGGAGGTGGCTCTCTTCCCGACATCTGCAACCCTTGTTCCTCCGGTGTGCGTTCTATGCCCAGTGCTGGGTGCTGGACGAGGAGGTGATGTGGGTCCTGCCTTGCAGCCTTCCCAGCTTCCCAGAGGAGGCTGAAAAATGCTTCTGTGGACGCGTGGGTAGATTCACCTTCCCTCAAGGAAGGCTGATGCTTATTCTTGAGCTAGAAGGTTTTGTTGAGGTGTTTCCCTTGAAGACCGCACACCTTCAAAAAGCCTCTGTGAAGAGGTTGCTGGGGAAACCAGGGATGAACAACACATCAGGCAGAGGGAGTCACGTGCACAAATTAGTGGATTGCGTTAGATTCATGGATGTCAGTAACACACACTCTCAGAGCGAACTGAGAGGCAGGCTTAGGAGTCAGACAGGTGGGAATGAGAGCCCTGTCACAGAAACACTGATGGGAGGGCATAGGGCATAGTTTGGATGTAAGAGAATAATGATGTTCCTTCTACTCACTGGGGACTCGAACTCGTCATCTAGGCTTGGGCACAGAAGTATGTCCTGTGTAGCCAAGAGCAGGTTCCAGTGCACCTCTCTGCACTGGAAAGATTTATGAATCGAATCTAAGGCTCAGCATTTGCTGAGAATGAGCCCACATCATTCTCCCTCACTCCTCTGTTGGGGTACAGTGTCCCCGAATGTTAATGCCAGTAGAAGTTCATCCTCACAAAAGGGGCATGACAAGTGGAGAATACAGAGCAGGTGTATCCCTCTCCTTGTCTCCCTCCACCCCATCTCTCTCTGTCTCTCTCTCTCTCTCACACGTGCACGCACACACACAGAGCGAAGTAGGATAGAACTCATTATGCCTGGATGCAGGTGGTTTGCCCTGACCAGTTGTTGAAGGCATTATAAATGGGTCCCATTTTGTGGTTTTGTGAGAACGGATTGGAGGAAGGAGATGGTGAGATGGAAGAGCAGGCAGTAAGGGGACTGTTGTGATGACCCCGGAAAGCGGCAATGAGGCGTGCTCCGGACCTCAACAGTGACGGGAGGAAATGGGTCATGTGGAAGGACAGGGAGGAGGCTGGAGCCGTCAGATGGCTTGAATGTGGAGCAAAAAGCACAAGGATGGGTTAGCGATTCTTAGATTTCTGGCTCAGGCACCTGGATGGCTGAGTGCCATCCACTCCTCCTTAAGGGCTCCTTGCTGTCCTCCTGGCAGCTCCCTGTGCGGGACAGCATGCTGGGCAAGCTCAGTTCCTGGTGGAACTGTCAGGCTAAACATTCCTTTGTATTGTTCTGTGTGTGTCTGTATGTGTGTGTTCCAGGTACTCCAGAGGAAAGAGGAATCAGGAAATGGAAGAAGGGTGTGGGCAAAGGGAGCAAGTCGCTCGATGGCATGGAGTCCTACGATTTGCCATTTGGCATGAACATTATTAAAAAATACAGATGCTTCAGCTACTTACCCGTCAGCCCAACCTTCGCGGGCTACACGTGGAAAGGCCTCGGGAAGAGTGCCACCAGCCGGAGTCCGGATGAGGACTCACAGGCCACGGTATAGCTGTAGGTCACCTGTGGCCCGGCCGCAGTGGGGCATGAATCTGTAGTTCCTTGCTGAGTAACAAGCAGTAACCTATATGTTTGTATATCTGCATTTACATTCTGCACCCGGAGCTAAGACGATTACAGATAGCTTTTTTGTTGTGGGTGGTGATTGTGTCTAATATCGTGTCTCACTTGTCTCCTTATTTAAGCCCTACCCCTTGCCCTTAAGAGCGTCCATTGAACCTGAAGCTCCTATCATCCTGTAGGAGTGGGTATTTGAAATCCACAGCGGTTCCTTGGTTTTGGTCTCCTTCCAGCACCCTGGGCTAGCTTTCCTACAAGCTGCCTCCATGGTCCAGGGACTTTCTGTCCCAGAAGCAACTGGACCTGCTCCTATTTAATTTGACCTTGGCCTACAACCCACAGAGAACCCCTCTGGTCATGGGGCACCAGTATCCTCACACTGTCACAACTGATGGGTCAAATGTGATTCTGTGTTCCCTGATTAGAGGGAAGCTATTGGCCTGATTGAAAACTGTGACATGGTTACCCCAGGCTCATGTCTGTGTGTGAGTAAGGTCTGTACAGATGTTCTTAGAATTGAAATCTGTTTGGGGGATTGGAGGGGAAGGGAAAGTACCTTGAAGTTGAATCTGATTCTCAACTGCTCTTTCTTGGTGCCATCCTGGCCCAGGCTGGGCCAGCACATTTCATATGGGCTTCTTTTTCACTCTAATGGAGACACTCTATCTGACATTTATCACTCCAGGCTGGTGCGATGGGTGTAGAGTGCCACACGATGGCACTTAGCAGATGTTCATGGGAGTCTTGACTCTGCTGTCATGTGGATGTCAGTTACTGTTGCGCGTGTCTATAAATTACAAGATTTTATTCCTATTTAATGTTATTGACTATAGCAGGTTTTTGAAATCAGTGTTTTCCACGTGACCCTCTTACCTTGCATCCCTGTCTCTTGTCCCCCACCCCTCACCTCCCATTAAGAAAAGAACCAGCATTTGTAAAGCTGTGGACACCATCAGGGAAGCTTGTCATCATGGCTTTTGAAGGCCAGTAACCATTATTGTGGTTGTGTTTTGTATTGCTTGATACCATGAAAGTGTAAATACTGTAATGCCTAATCTATTTATCAAAACTGACTACTGGACCAGAGCCCAGAAACCTTATGGGTTAAGTTATACGTGAATTTGTTTTGTGAAGAAGGGAAGCTGGGGGCAGGTAATCGACAGAGTCGCCATATTGAATGGTCAGACATCCTGGTTAAATTCATCACTGCAGTTCTGTTTCGAGTCTTTTCTGGCACTTACGGCTTACGGAGACTCTGTGTGGGTTGCCATGTTGTGTGTCAACTGGATCTTGATTTTGCAGAGGGGTAGAGTAGACCCCCCTGGCCAAATGCACCTTTCCTATTTAAGTCATTGCAGAATGGTGGTGAGAAAAGTAGGTGGCGGGCCCCTTCTCTCGCGTTCTCATTAATAACACTAAATCCTTTCTGAAAAAAGTGACTTCTTTGAAATTTGGTTTGAAATTTGTCAGCCAAAGGAAAACCCTGAAACACCAAGTAGTGACCTTGCCACGTGAGGTGGTGCTTCCTAGGTGGTTCGTTGACCTGGCTGAGCCTTGGGTGGCCACAGGTGTTCCTGTCTCTGATAGCAGAGCATGGCTCCCCGCAGCCTCGTGTCCCGAGGGTACGTTCCCTGCTCCCACAGCCAGCTCCGTGCCACAGCACTGGGGTGTCTTTGGCAGCGTGATTGTGACTGCAGCCTCCCTGGCTTCTGGGAAGTTTGGGGCTGCAAAGTGTATTCTAGCAAGAACAGTTCAGAGCCACTGCATTGTTCTGCCAAGATCTGGTTGCAGATTAAGTTTAAAAAATTAGATTCTAAATTACTTTTAATTTTGTATGTTGTTTTTAAAAATTGTACCTGATGCCTAGTTAACTTTGGAAGCACACTGTTTAGCGACTGTCGTCCCCGTGACTTGGTTGGTAAGCACTTGATGTCAAAAGCCCTCCTGCTCCAAGGCGCTCTTAGTTTCCTTCTGTTTGTGTTTTTGCTCAGCATCTCTAATTTCTCTGCCCTGAAAAGTGGGGAAAACTGTTAAACATGCCAGAGATCCTAGCTCACTAAGGGAGCAGAAGGACCAAATATACAAATAAAAGCATCTGAACCATTGAATAATCTTCACTTTCAACCTGGCATCGTCCGTCCCAGTGGGTGACACTCAGGACATGTGCTTCAAACATCCAGACACTCCCTCCCTTCTGAAACCCCTCCTTGGACTGGGTTTTGTTGGGAGGTTGCAGGTCTGCTGGTCTGGAGGGATGGATGTCTTCTGCAAGCATTTAATTGTGGAGGGAAGCCCTGGACCTCGACCCTCTGTCAGAAATGAGGCGTTTTACCCTTCTTGCTCCATTGAGGCCAACTTTGGATTCCCTAAGTCATGGGGAAAGGGGACAGGAGGTGGGGAGGAGAGAGGGCAGCCAGACTCCAGGTCCCATTGAGTCTGGTACTTCTGCGCGGCCTGTGAAACTCACCTTTGCTTGAGTGGTTGGAGTCTTCTGATGAATGCCATTTTTGACAGTGGTCCTCCTGCTGGTAGATATACTGTAGAACCAGTCTATAATCAAGAGAAAAACTTGATTCATCTGCTCTTGAGGCTTAAGCACACACATGAAAGGGAAGTTTGGGGGAACACAGTGGCCGTGCCTCATCTGTACCTGTATACTTACCACTTACATTGTTGGCCTGCACTGCTGGGGCACATACCCACCAGGCTTTGTTTGGCCAGTGGAATGTTTCAAAGTGTTTTGGATGTAAATGTCCTTGGGCAGGCCATGCAGACTCCAGTTTCCATAGTGACCACGTACCTACCATCTTTACATTCACCTTGGTGATCTTGATGTGAGAAGTAGAAAGTGTTTGTAAGGACGGTAGATGCTGTCATATCATGGTGGGTGGCAAGGGGGATCCCACCACTGGTTTTAATAAAACATCTAACATGGTTGACAGAATAGTGGGCAATGGCTCCAGTCTTTGCCTCACTAGGTAATTAAACTTAGATTCCTTCGTAGAGTCTTTCTCAAGATGGTTTTAGCTGTTAACATGTAGTGAGTTTCTGGTGATTGGTGAAGGAGCAAAGTGGCTTAACCAGGCCAGCTGAAGCATCACAAGTCCCAATGGTTTCCCATTTTCATGGCAACAAAGTCACAAGCAGGATTTGCTTTATACTGTAGAATACTTCCTTTCCTGATGACGCCTTGGTTTATGCATGAATATTGCAGTATTTCCATATAGTAAAGTAACATTTCTACCCAGGATAATAGTCACAGTTTTCCAGGGAGGGAATGATATAATTTTCATGACAATGTCATGTGATAATAGAATTTCTCCATTGATGAATCTCTAGTATGTGTGTATACTTTATTTACCCACGCATCTGTTTTATCACCACGAGCTAAGTTGTTACTTCCTTAGTTCACGGCCCTGCTGAAATACCGGTACTGGCAACTTAGACTTGAAGTTGGCAATGGTAATCTTGCATAATACCAATGTGGTAGGAGTGGCAGGTGGCTAGGTGGCTGTGGCAGAGGCCTCATTCTGGGACCTGGCCGGCGCTGGGTGGCAGCATTGCACGGGTACCCCACCCCTGGGCCCCGGGGGGCTATGCTTGCCCACATGAATGGGTCTGAGACTTTGGGGGCTCTCTTTGCGGGCGCCACTCTTGGCCTCAGAGAAGCACCTGAGGCTTTCACACGCTGTGCGTGTGGTACTCTGTCTTAGGATTTGGATCCTCGCCACTTCACCTGCAGTGGCAGCGCGAGAAGACTGCCCGTGGTGCCGGCACTCGGCTCCCCCCAGCCCCGTGGATGCGGAAAGCACGTTAGCGCTGGGCACCCCTTTGCGGCAGCCTCACACACATTCCTGTCCTTTGAGGTGGTTCTTGACTGTGCCTCATCCTCACTCCGCAGAAGTCCCATCCAGCGCTCCTCGACTTCCTGTGTTTGTTTCCTGGCACGTAGGGCCCCCACACTGGGGCAGCCGTCCTACTGACAATTCGAGTTAATACCCTTTTCTGTAAGTTGGTAACCACCTTTGTTTGACACATTAATAAATTTCTTGACTGTTCTTAAAGCAGTGGGGATGCCTATATTTTCCTTGAGTTTTTGTGACTGACTTTGGCTATATACCTTTCGGGGATTTTCTTTGTTTGTTTTTTATGTTTATTTTGCATACCGAGGGTATTTGGGGGTGGGGTTGTTTTTTGAGATGTGTAATTCTTTTATGGAATTTTTAAAAAGAATTTTCATATTGTTTTTCTAACATGGCTTCATTAAACGTTTAAGTATTTTAAAAATATGTACTATTTGGACCAGATGTTGTGAATAATAGTAGAGATAAAGCTATTTTATTCTGTATTTTTAAAACTGTTCCGTACGAATAAAAGCTCTCCTGGATGCAGTTCTGTGTTTATGTGCCTCCTTCTTTGGCTTGTCTTTAAGAAATGTGTCATTGGGGCACCTGGGTGGCTCAGTGGGTTAAGCCGCTGCCTTCAGCTCGGGTCATGATCTCAGGGTCCTGGGATCGAGTCCCACATCGGGCTCTCTGCTCAGCAGGGAGCCTGCTTCCCTCTCTCTCTCTGCCTGCCTCTCTGTCGAATAAATAAAATCTTTAAAAAAAAAAAAAAAAGAAATGTGTCATTAATTAAAAGTCATCACCTATGGGAGGGAAATCGACTAATAAAAAACTTGCTTCAGCAAGTCTCCGATGTTACCATGGTCAGGGTCCTGGAAGACTCAAAGGGAGGAAAGCAGGAGCCAAAGCGTCATCTGTCCCCATGACCAGAGAACCACAGCGGGGTCCCCGCGGGGATGCCTGAGTGAGGCTTCCATTCTGAGACGCAGCCTGCAGGACGGTGGGTGAAACTCTTGAGTCTCTTATTAAGGCCACAACCTCTGGAGGCTGGACAGAGAAGCAGTCTGTGCACACAGTGGAGTCCAAGGCTCCCAGAGCGGCCTGGGCCAAACCGAGTATTGATGCTGGGGCAGGAGCCGCGGAGGCGTAGGTGCCCTAAAGGCCTGGAGCTGAGCTGAAAGCAGCTGGGGACAGCTCGTTCTGTCAGGCCTCCCGGTGGGGACGTGAAGATGGGCGCAGATGTACCCCAATGTATTTCTTAATTTAGAGCAAACTTAGAGTTCCCCCATTCCTATCCCCATCCCTGATTCATCTCTGGCAGTTTGGGCCGTGAGTGGCCCCCCATAGTTACTCTCGTAGGGTGTGGACCCTGCTGCACCCAGTCACCAGTACCCTGACCTGTAAGCCGCCGCTGGACATCCAGTCTGTCACAAGGTATTTACTTGATGCTATGGACATGCCTCCCCCCCCCCCAAAAATATAAGGTATTAAAATAATAGAATACCCATGTTCCCACCTCCAGTGGGACAAAAGCACACGGTCAGTACTTCAGAGCCCTCACCACACCGTACCCCATGTACCTCTCTCCTGGTGTAACCCATCCACCATGAGAGAACCACCGTCTGGGTTTCGGGTTGGTCGTCTCCTTGCTTCACAATCTTGCCCATATAGACACATCTCTGAATAGTTTACCGCTGAGTCTGTTTTGTGTGTTTTTTAAGGTTACGTAAAAAGAGTAACAGTATTATCACATTTCCCCCACTATCGTGAGAATCTTTCAAATCGTGTTGGTATGTGTCTAGAATGTAGTTCATCCATCTTCACTGCTGGCTAGTGAACTCGAGCATTCACAAAGACGAAGCTCATTCTGAAAACTGGAGACCATGAACCAGAAGCAATGGACGTGAGGTATTCCAGCAGCAGCCCTGTGTGTGGAGTTACCATTTCTAAGGACCGAAGGAAAAGAAAAAACTTCAAACTTGAGAATTTCACGTCTAGCCACCCAAATGTCCCCATTTAAATACTTTGGGATGAAGTAGTTGATTGTGAGGAGGAAACAAAGCCAGGAGGCATTGTAGGAGATGATAGAGGGCGAGGTGAGCCGCACAGACCTCGGTTAACCTGCTCTCTTGGCCCATTTTGGCTGCAATCACATAAAACTATAGACAGGGTGGCTTATGAACAGACATTTCTTGCAGTTTCGGAGGCTGGAAGTCAAGGCCCCAGTAGATGCAGTGTCTAGTGAGGACCAGGCCCCCAGACCATAGACGGCCATCCCCTCACTGTGTCTTCACATGGTGGGAGAGGCGCAGGATCTCTCGGGGGCCTCTTGGATGAGGCCAGTAGTCACACTCGTGAGGATTCCGCATTCCACCTCATGACCTGATCACCCGAAAGGCTCCGCTCCTAATACTATCATTCTGGGAATTCCGTTCTACGATGAATTGGTGGGGGTGTGTTGGGAGGCACAGTCTAAAGCACCTGGTCTCAAATTGTAATTCAAGGCCGTATGAACTTGGCGTTGGGGGAAAAGAGGAACCTTACAGAGGAGAGAAACGTGTCAAATTCATCAATAACGATAAATGAACTAAACTTGCCGGTTAAAAGGTATATGTTAGGACAGAACAAAATCCTGATGTGTGTTTAAAACACTGGTATTCAAAAGCGTGGCTCTGTTTCTGAAAGCTGTGAGAAAATCTGTTTAGGAGTTGATAAGATCTTAGAAGCTTCATGTGAAAAAGTTTCCAAGCAATTCGACAGTTATTTTATGTGTGTTGGATCCAATACTAAAATATCTCGCCTGTATTTTACATGTCTTTAAGTCCAGAATTTTATTAATCTTTTAAAACATTTTTTTAAAAGTCTGAGGCTATAATGGTTTGGGGAAAACAAAAAATCTTTCACCACAGGTAGGTTTAAGAGCACCATTTACAAAAAACTGGTTTCCATTAGTGCAAAATCGACAAAGGATGGGGGAAAATCACATGGGACAAATACAAACCATCTATTTTATTCTCAGACAAAATCTGAGACAGCTTTGTGAAGGATATGAAAGTTCATGATGTAATGATAGGTTCAATTTACAAAGAGTCCTTAATTTTAAACGCAACCTCAAAATTCATCCATAAATGGATAGAACTATAGGAAGAAAGTGGCAAATCCACCTACCAGTGGAAAATTCTAGCACTTCCCTTTTGATATGTCAGACAAGCAAAAACTAGGCAACGCACAGAAGTGACCAAAGGGCATGGTTAGAACTCCACCCAAGAACTAGAGAATAGATTTTCACAAGCACTCAGGCATGTTTCTAGAAACTACTTGTCCTAGTCATTAAAACAAGCCCTGAAAAAATTTCAATAATAGGTATTATGCAAAACATGTTCCCTAACTATGCGCAATTAAGTTGGAAGTTAATAATAAAAACTTGAATTTACAAGTTTGCATATTTGGATGTATAACATATTGCTAAATAACTCCATGACTAAAGGAGAAACCGATAATGGAAATGTTCTTTATTTTTTTTTTTTTTTTTTTTTTTTTTTTTTTTTTTAAAGATTTTATTAATTTATTTGACAGAGAGAGAGATCACAAGTAGGCAGAGAGGCAGGCAGAGAGAGAGGAGGAAGCAGGCTCCCGCTGAGCAAAGAGCCCGATGCGGGGCTCGATCCCAGGACACTGAGATCATGACCTGAGCTGAAGGCAGCGGCTTAATCCACTGAGCCACCCAGGCGCCCCGGAAATGTTCTTTAATGAAGTGTATTGGGCGTCCTCTGGTGGTTCTGTACATGCCTCCTAGAACTCTGATTTTATGTCCGCCTTTCATCTCCTGGGTCTCTCCTATGGGTTTCGTATAGTTTCACTTATGCTTTTTTCCATTTCCTCTAAGTTCTGGGAGAAGTTCTTGAGCAATGATCTAGGTTACTGGCTGGCTTTTCTAGAATACTCAACCTCTTACTTGTGTCATCTAGTGCAACTTTTAAACAATTTATTTTGGTCATTTTCCAAATGTATACAAAAATAGAAGAGCATAAGCACTCCCCATGTGCCCGCAGCCCAGCTTAACAGATACCGACTCCTGGCCAACCTCATTTCATCTACACCCCTCAACTTTCCCTCCTCCATTGTTTGATCAAATCCCAGACATCTTACTTCATCTATAAATATTTCACTGGTTACCACTAAAAGGTTTTATATATATATATATATATATATATATATATATATATATATATATAGGCTACTCGGTCTTAAAATTAATAGTATTTGATATGGTCAAATAGTTATGCAGTGTTCAAATTTGCAGTTGTCTCATGAATGTTTGAAATGTTCAGATTTTGTCATTGGTATTGGTTGATAAGTCTCTTTCTTCATTGCAGCTTATTTGTTGAGCAAATTATTGGTCCTGCAGTTTCCTACAGAAGTGCTGAGTGCAGCCCTTTAAACATGTTCTTTGCCCTGAACCTGGTGTTGGTCCCAGAGGGGAGGGGGGAGCACTACTTTGTAAGTGGCTGTGGGTCCTTTTGTGAGGCAGCACATAGTCTCTCCTCTTGTGATGTTTACAGCCATTGACACTCAGTTCCCATACCAAAGTTTTTCTGGGGACATTGCCTTTTTTTATTTGGCTCTGTAATTGCATTGCAGATTAAACACTCTTTCATGATGAGATGTTTTCCTAGATGGTGTAACCTCACAAGTCCTACCGAAAATATATCTTGGGACTTTGCTTAAAAGTTTTCTCCAATTCCTTATGTTTCATTGGGAAGTGTTTCTCTCAGTTACTCTGAATGTAACCTTCTTTGGGACTGGAAACTTTTCATGTTATCTGGTGATTTTTTTTTTTTTTTTCCCTGACTGCTTATGCTCAAGAAGGAGGTCTGTGCTTGCTCAACAGTAGGATTTATGGTGAATTTGGTTGATTACTTCCCCCCCCCAAAGCTTCTGAGTTGAAATTAAAATCCTTTAGACCCTTTGAGTGGGCCTCTCCTTGGACTTTCTTCATTTTGGTTCTATCTGCATCCATTTGCCAGACTCTGGTTTACTTAGCAATAACTCAGAGGTGTTCTTCTAACATTTCAATTTTATCACAAATATCTTCATATTTACGTGAACGTGTGCTTAAAGGGAAGTAATGAAAATGTACCTCAAGATCTTTGGTTATTATCTTTGGGAAGTGGGGTTATAGTTACATTTATTCCATTTGTTCTGTCTTAATATTTTTGTAATTTTAAACTATTTAAATACAAATTACTCAAATCTTTTTTCAAAGAAGATAAAAGTTGCATTATGAATACTCAGTAATATCATAGTTTTAAAAATAAGGAAGTCCTGTACTCTTCTAATACAAATATAAAACATTGCACTTCTTCAAATTGTACTTCACATTAAAATAAGTTGTAGCCTGGGACACCTGGGTGTCTCAGTTGGTTAAGCAGCTGCCTTTGGCTCAGGTCATGATCCCAGCGTCCTGGGATCGAGTCCCACATCGGGCTCCTTGCTCTGCAGGGAGCCTGCTTCTCCCTCTGACTCTGCCTTCCACTCTGTCTGCCTGTGCTCGCTCTCACTCTCTCTCTCTCTGACAAATAAATAAATAAAATATTTAATAAATAAATAAATAAGTTGTAGCCAAATACTCCTCGGTTGAAATATGAAACAGCTAAAGCTACCACTCAATGTGTTGGCTGCCATTTGTCCTGTACAGGAAGATTTTGCCTTATAAATGACATGGCTTGGTGGACAAAATCTTCCAGAACATTCCATCCTTAGGGACCGGAGGAGGGGTCGCTTGGGGAAGACACAGTGATGTTTGAAAACACAAGCTCAAGCTGAATGACCCTCAGATGGTGGAATTTTGGCACTTACCCTGAGCTGTGCCCAAAAGTCTGTAATGACCACTCTTGCACCATGCCCTGTCTGTAATGACAGTGCCCAAAAGTCTGTAATGACCACTCCTGCACCAAGGCAGCCCCAGTCTGAACTGGGCTGATGTGGTCTCTGGAAAACTTCCATTGCAGCCCCAACCTTCCAACCACTACTGAGATGCTGAGCCTCAAATTGCCAATTTATATCAATATGAAGCAACTGTCCTTGGATACTCAAAGTAGTCAGAGGGCCTTTTATATATTTATGTGTGTGTGCATACACATATGAGCACATGTACAATTTGTTTTGTTTTACCTCTTGGGCAGTGAGTGATCCACTGTGGTTTCAGGAAAATTATGAGAATGAATTTGAAGCAGGAAGAATCACCCTTAGAGGGATCGTCTAGGAATGAGCCTCTTGCACAACAGAAGAGTTTTTTGAAATAAAAAGATTTCACATGGAGTAGCAGCCTAGTCATTTTTATTATGGTTCAGTGATCAGGTAATGAGCTTTGCAGGTATACAGATCCATGCTCAAATCTCAGAAGTCCTCTTTCCACTGTGGCAGACACTACCAAGTGTTCCCCAGGGTCTATTCCCCCACTCTCCCATGGTCATGCAGTTTCAAAAGGGTTCAAGACTACCTTTCCCAACCTTGCTACATTGTAGCTCCCTATGACCATATGATCAGGCTTGTGTGAGTGAGGGGTAAGTAAGGCTGAAGGTATAACTTCCGGGTTGTGTTCTTAAAGGATGGATGTTTACCCACATCCTTGCTTTCCCTTACAACCCCCAATTCTCCCTGCTGGAAGGCAGAGGTAGTGGCCAGCCAACGTGGTCCATTTCAACAAGGACAACACGTGGCAGGGCACGAAGATATGGAAGAAGCCTGAACTCCTCATGACAGCAGCCCAAACTTTGAAGTGAGAGAGAAACACACTGGTTTAAACCATTATTACTTGTGTATCTGTTGTAGCTACCAAAAGTGTGCCCTATTGGAGGTTAAAAACCAGTCTAAAATTGGATTAGCAATTCACACATTTCCACCTACAAGTGACCAGCTTATATAGCCTTGAGCAAGCTATTTAACTTCTCTATAAAACAGAAGTAATACTCATCCAGAGTTTGGGGATTATTGGGGTTAAGATATAAAGCCTCAACAGGCTAGGTTCCATTCCTCCTCAACTCTCCAGGCCTTGTAGGCACACACACATATTTTTATAGAGCCACAATCATGGCACATGTGTTTTTATTGGAAGAATTGCCCAGGCTAGCGCTGAGACTTGGGTATGTCAATGTGTACAGCTGTGGGTCCCATCCCTTGTTCCTCTGTGTTCTCTAGACTACCCAAGTCCTTAAGCGGCCCAGAATTTTCAAAAAGCCTCATAGATACCCAGACACATTCTCTGAATTTGACCACCACCCGGGATTTTTGTGGAAGGTAACATCAAGACCCTCTACAAATGGGACTCAAATGTCTACAAACACTTGAGGTAGAGTGAGATGGTTGCTGGGAAGCTGGGCTCCATCCAGAGCCAGATGTTCAGGGGCAAATGGAGATGGAAAAAGAAGGAAACCTGTCACTACTTTAGAGTTTTTGTCTCTCTGGATGTTTTGAAACTATCAAAGTAATATGTGCTTGTCGTGACAGTTCCGTCAATACAAAGATGTGAACAGTGAAACTCCCCCTCCCCCGCTCCATCCCAGTCCCACCCCACCACGCTTAACCATCGCTACCCATCTGGTGTATCCTCTCACAACGTTCTCTTTGTTCGACAAATACATATAATCATAAATCGACATCTAAAAACGTTGTGCTTGTGATTTGTTGGTGTTTGTTTTGTTTTTTTTTGAAATAGAATGGTGGTGTACTACATTCTGAAACCCGTTTGTTTTTGTTTTTTTTTTCATTTCACAGTATAGCATGGACATTCCTACAACTGGAAAGACATCGATCTTTTTCCTGCTCCTTTCTGCGCTGAGATACAATTTAACATAAAAATGATCTTACACACCATGATTTCTTTTTTTGTGCAGACTTCTTTCCATCATTTCTGTCTGCTCACTTCTCTTCCTCCATCTCCCTCTCCCTCTGCCCACCCTTCTGCATCGCTCTAGTAACCCATGTTGGCAACCTGCTTTGTAGCATTCCTACATTTCTCCGTGTTCACGTGACCACGTAAACTACCCACCTAACTGTGCGCACACATGATCGACACCACACCTATGTATTTATTCATTCATCTTTACTCAGGGTTTGTTCTACCAAAAAAAAAAAAAAAAAGATCCACTTATACACACTGTTCTGTACTTTGCAGTGTTCTCTCAACAGTATCTTATGGAGATCTCTACGAGTCAGCAGCCTTCACCTGAACTCATTTTTTTTATAAAGATTTCATAATATTCTTTGCTGAGGACTCACAGTAGTTTATTCAGAGTTGATATTGGTGTTCTCCATTTTTAAAAAAGATTTTTATTTATTTATTTGACAGAGATCACACGTAGGCAAAGAAGCAGGCAGAAAGAGAGGAGGAAGCAGGCTCCCCGCCGAGCAGAGAGCCCAATGCAGAGCTCAATCCCAGAACATGAGATCATGACCTGGGCCAAAGGCAGAGGCTTTAACCCACTGAGCCACCCAGGCACCCCTGGTGTTCTCCATTTTTAACCATCCTATATAGCTACAGTAAACATTTTTGTACACACATCTTAACAAATGCTAAAATACATTCCCACAACCAGGATGGGTAGGCTAGAGAGTATGTGTATTTTATTTTATTTTATTTATTTTTTTTTTTTTTTAGTATGTGTATTTTAAATGTTAAGGGATCTTACCAGATTGCTTTCTAAAGACAGACATAATTCTCTTTCCATCAGCAAAGCAGGACAACACCTCATTTCTGTCCTCACTCTTGCAGCTCTGCTGGCAATGATGCTACCTTTCTCTTAATGTCAGCCCAACGACTATAACATGGTATCTCGCTGGACTTCAACTTACCTTTCCTTGACCACTAGTGTGTTTGTTTGTTTGTTTAATTTCTCAGTCCCTTCAATTTTCCCTTCTATGAATGGTCTGTTCCTATTCTTGCTCATTTTTCATTTGCTTTTTTACGTTTATCTTTTTTTTTAAGTTTTTGTTTGTTTGTTTTTGTTTTTTTGTAGTTTTTGTTTTTGTTTTTGTTTTTTTTTTTGACAGATCACAAGTAGACGGAGAGGCAGACAGAGGTGGGGGAAGTAGGCTTCCTGCTGAGCAGAGAGCCCTATGCGGGACTTGCTCCCAGGACCCTGAGACCATGACCTGAGCCAAAGGCAGAGGCTTAACCCACTGAGCCACCCAACTGCCATTAGGTTTATCTTTTATTTTGTGAGAATTTTTTGTGTGTTATGGATATTTAAGTCCTCGTCTGTGTTGCAAATTTTTTCCCGAAATGTATTTGTTTTAGTATTATTTCCTGGCAAGAAATATCAGAAACAATGTTAATGGAAAAATAAATTGGGGGGAAAAATTTCACAATACAGGTAGAGCCAAATATCCATAATACATAAAGACTTTATTAACAGTTATATGGTTAACTATGTCCATGCCTGCAGAGCAACTGCAGAAGTGCTTTAAGACAATCTCCCCACCCCTAGATTACATGTGTAATCCAAGATTTCATTCTTAATTTTTTATTTTTAATACTTTAAGTTTACATGTTTTAACACTTCTGGAGGTTATTTTTATGATTGGCTGTTCTACTAATCTATCTGTCCCTGTTCCAATAAGAAGGCAAATCCAGGCTTACTGTTCTTTTCCTTATATTTGTTTTTTTTTCCCAGGTTTTTATTTTATTTTTTAAAAATACATTGCTTATTAATACCACCAGGGGTGTCCTGGATGGGGTACCCTGGGCTCAGGGTATACCTGAACCGTGCCCTGTTGGTTGGGAAGCTGGAAAGAGGTTGGGTTTGGAGGCCAGGCCCAAGGGCTTCTCAGATTAGTTTATGGAAATGGGTAGCCACAGCTACGTGGCCAAGAAGACTGAGAACTTCTTGGAGATCTGGCTTCCCTTCAGAGTTGAGGTTCCATTTTTGTACCAGGGTCCTTCTGGCTCTCTGTGAAGGCAGCCAGTTTCATATTCATGAGGCTTAAGAACTCTTGGAGAGTCTGCTGTTGTTACCATCCTTACCAGCATACTTCTGAAACACAGCAATCAGGGACTCAGAGCTCCAGTCAGTCTCTGTGGAGCTGAAGATTTTTGCCTTGTTGGAGTTGAACCAGAGGCTGTGTTTGGGGAGTGGCTCAGGCATTTCTTGTTTATCAACACTGTCTTGATGAACTCATCCAAATCCCTAAGCCTTGAGATTCTAACTAGAATTACATTATATACTAATCCCCAATAAAGTATGTGATACATCCTTTCATTTGTTTAGAATCTTGCTTTTAAGGCCCTCAAAAAGATTTTACAGTTTTTCAGTTATGTCTTACGGCTCTCATTAGATTTATTCAAAAGAAGTTAACAATTTCATTGCTATTGTGTATGGAATATTTTTCCAGTATCTACTTCTCCACATGTATTGTACAAACCAGATATTACTATTTATATATTTATCTTGTATCAACCAGCTTCCTAACTTCTTTTATTAGTCCTTTTAGTTTTCTTTTATTAGGCCAATTTTGAATTCAAAGTGTTGTGCTGTTGGCAAAAACAAGATTGTGTCAGATTTTCTTGCCTGATGTTCTGATTCTTCTCTTTTTTCCCTGATCGTATTGCAATTACTAGAGCTCCAAGACAAGGTTGACTAATAATGAAGATGTCAGGCGTCCTGTGCATTTCAACAAAGACAACACGGGGGAGGGCACGAATTGAGTGTTTTTCCCTTTAGAATATTTGCTCCTGGATCTTAGTAAATAGAGTTTATTATATATTTAAGCCATTTTCAGTTTTATTTAGCATTTTAAATAAGAGTGCCTGCTGATTTTTATCAGATGGCTTTTCAGCATTGAATTATTTTATTAGATGGTTTTGTCTTTTAATTTGCTGTAATGAATTACCTTGCCAGAGCTCCTGATTGTAAGCCAGATTTGCATTCGTGGAATACGGCACACAGGGCCACAGTGTCCCACTCTCCGTACATGGCTGAGTTCTATTTATTAACAATTGGTCAAAAATTGGACAGCCGTACCCATGAGGGCAACTGACCGTAAGTTTTCTATTTTTGTTGTGCCATATCAGAATTTAGTCTTCAAATTAGTGTGGCTTCGTTTAATACATTATGAAGGTTTAAATTATCCATTGCCTAAAAAAATTTAAATAGCACTAAAATCATTCCTTCTTTAGAGGAAAATAGAATGTGGCTGCGACCCCATCTGGTTCTTTTTCCGTGGCTGGTGTTTGACCACCACTCTCTTATTATAGTCTATTCAAATCTCCACTTCTGGAAATCTTTTTGCCAGAAAATCAACTGTTTTCTGTGAAATTCAAATGTATTTCTATAGAGGTGGGTAGGTATTCTTGATCATTTTTATAATACCTACGGCATCTCCTTTCTTTATTAATCCTTTATTAATCAACTTTTAATTTCCTCTTCCTGTTTTCTTTTGCTTTAACTTTTTGTTCTTTTTCTAATTTCTAAAAACTGATGTCTATATTAATTTACCTCTTTTTAAAAGATTTTATTTATTTATTTGGCAAACAGAGATCACAAGTAGGCAGAGAGACAGGCAGAGAGAGAGAGAGAGAGAAGCAGGCTCCCTGCCAAGCAGAGAGCCCGATGCAGAACTCGACCCCAGGACCCCGAGATCATGACCCAAGTGGAAGGCAGAGACTTTAACCCACTGAGCCACCCAGGCACCCTTCTAGTTTACTTTTTTAAAAACTTTGTATTAGGGGCACCTGGGTGGCTCAGTGGGTTAAGCCTCTGCCTTCGGCTCAGGTCATAATCTCAGGGTTTTGCGATCAAGCCCCGCATGGGGCTCTCTGCTTGACAGGGAGCCTGTTTCCCTCTCTCTCCCTTTCTCTGCCTGCCTCTCTGCCTACTTGTCTGTCAAATAAATAAATAAAATCTTTAAAAAAACAACAACAACTTTGTATTAATTGGACAAAGTTATGCTCATTTCTTCCTTCCTTTCCCTTCTCTGCCCAATTAGGTAGAGGAGATCATTGAACTTCCCCCAGATTTCGTAATTAAACAAGTAAAATTCTATTTTACTTATTTATATATTTTTTAAAGATTTTATTTATTTTTTTGACAGTAAGAGAGAGAGAGACAGAGCACAAGCAGGCAGAGTGGCAGGCAGAGGGAGAGAGAGAAGCAGGCTCCCTGTTGAGCAGGGAGCCCCATTAGGGACTCGATTCCAGGACGCTGGGATCATGACCTAAGCTGAGAGCAGCTGCTTAACCAACTGAGCCATCCAGGCATCCCTAAAATTCCATTGTAAAAACAAAACACCAGCCATTCCTCTCCCTATTCCCATCTTTTCCCCTCAATAAGTTGAGGCAAGCTTAATACTTGCATTTCTTCGTCTTTTTAGATGACATTTAGAAAGCTGCTACTTCCCAAACCCCGCCTGTCACCCTATTACTCCTAAATTTTTAGAGATAGTTTAATAGACTTCATCCCAGCTGATTACTTGAATTTCTCTTACAGTATGTCTCTTCTATGCATAAACCCTTGCTAAGTGTTTATACCACACAATTTCACACCGTGTCTTATTTAACAGTGCGCCCTTTTAAAGATCCACTGGTGAGCACTGTTTCCTCTTTTCTTCACCTTCTCTCAACTTGAAATCTCTGTTCTGAGTCATTTGTTTTTGGACAAGGTTCTTTCTTGAGAATTTCCCTAAGGGACAGTACATTCTGATTCTTATCCTATCCACAAATATCTTCCTTTTACGCTAACATGTTAATGAATCTTGGTTGAGTAGAGGATTTTTGGTCTGGTAGGGTTTTTTTGCTTTTTAATTTTTGATCAGTGCATGTTATCCCACTGTCCATTAGATTCCTGGGTTGCCGATTAAAAGTCTGATGCCAGTTTGATTATTTTTCGTGTGTAACTGCCTGGTTCTTTCTTTCTTTTTTTTTTTTTTTTTTAGTTTTTAAATTTTTTTCCTGTGTTTTCTTTCAAATCTCAGCATCAGCCATCCTTTCCTTCAGTTCATTTGCTGAACATTTTAATTAAGAAAAAAAAAATCACACTTTTATAGGGACACCTGGGTGGCTCAGTCTGTTAAGCGTCTGCCTTCAGCTCAGGTCATGATCCCAGGATCCTGGGATTAAATCCTGCATTAAGCTCCCTGCCCAGCAGGGAGCCTACTTCTCCCTCTGCCTGCTGTTCCCCCTGCTTGTGTTCCCCCCCGCCCGACAAATAAAAAAATCCTTAAAAAAATAAATAAAAATCACGTTTTTATCATTGTGATTAGATGGTACAATGTCCATATGTTTTAGAGAACTGAATTTGTTACTTTTGCAAAGTAGAAAAGTAGATAAAGCAAGGGTTAAATTTGGGTTAGAAGAGAGCAAGTATGTAGTTTTTGAGCTGGATCCTGAAGGATGAAGGTGATAGGACTTGGTGTCTGGAATGGGCTTTAAAATACTTAGTAGGGAAGAAAAGGAGATAGATTTTGCCTGTGGCAAAATCTTTCTACTTGCTGAATCTGGGTGACGGGTGTGTGGGAATTCACAGTACTTTCTATGTGTAAGTATTCATCTTAAGCCTCAATAATATTTTAGTTCCTCATTTTTTGTGTTGTTCTTACATCTTGCTGGGCAGTGTTATTAATTTTTTGCTCCTGCTGCGGTGCGATGGCTAACAGCCAAGTCCAGGAAAAGCGACCCCGGAGAGCGTTTTAGGGGATGACAAACACTTGGGCATTGCTGGAGCATAAGGTGTGAGCCAGAGAGAAGTCAGTCATAAAGATGCACCTTAGGTAAGAGCTAGTTAATGGACAGCCTTGCAGGCTGGAGTCAGTGACATTGAGACCCTCCATTTCCTATCCCTCGGGCTACCTGAGTTCCCTGGGCAGAGGGGGCAGCTGTCCCTAGGCAGAGGAAGCCCAGGGACAGCTTCCTACCTCAAGCATATGTACGTTTCACTTTTTCTCTGCTTCAAGCTTGGGCATCACAGCAGTTTGCTCAGGTGAAGGCAGGGGTTCCAGAAGTGGAAGATGCAGGGATTTCTCCTCTTCCAGTACCAGACTGGTCACAGTGGGTCAGGCCCCAGACTTCCGCCCTCCGGTGGGATGACTCTAAGGCACATTCTGTGTACTGTTCCAGAGAACTCACGGGTTGGAGTCCCATTTGCCACAGTGACAGACGCCCTCCCTCCCTCCCTGGTGTTTCCTAGGATTACTTCCCCCCAAAAAAGTATGTGGTGATTTCACGATGGATTCACGAATTCTTTGACATGCCTTCCTTCCAAAGGTGGAGCTAATTTCCCTCCCCTTGAGGGCAGTGGCTTTCATCACTATGTCTAATGAATAGAATGTCATAGTAATCACAAGGTATGTCTTCAAGTCTAGCTCACACAAGACAGAACAACTTCTACTTGCTTCTCCTGGATCCTTTGCTCTGGGGGAAGCTACTGGCCATGCTGTGAGGACATGTGAGCCGCCCTTTTGAGAGGTCCAGGCTGTGGGGCAGAACTGAGGCTTCTTGACAACACCTGTGTGCACGAGCCATCTTGGAAATGGGTTCTCTGACCCCGGTCAAGCCTTCAGATAGACTGTAGCCTCTGTGAGAGATCTTGAAGCAGAATCATTTAGCTAATCCACTCCCAACTCCCTGACCCACAGTAAAGGTAGGAAATTACCATCATTTTTTAGTGCTTTAAGCTAACTTTGTTTGGGGGGTTAATTTGTTATATGACAATAGTTAATTAAAATACAGATTCTGCTTTGGGGTAAGACATGGGAGGCTTCAGGACCTAATCCTCTAGGTGTAGGAAGTTGCAAAAGGATTTTAAGGGGGAACCCCCCAGCTCCAACGAGCAGATCCCGACTTGGGTCTTTTCTTTCTTCAGGGCACCTACTATCATCCATGGCCATGGCTTACATTATCTTCCAACGTGGCATGCGCAAATTGGATCTCTGCCAAAAGGAAACCTTTCTGACTGTTCTCTTGACTCTGAGACCCATTAGGATTTTCTGGGTCCTCTAGTCCAGGCAGGCCGGGGGGTGACTTTATTCCAACCCTGGATCTTTTGGGTCCAGCTCCTCTGTAGTCTGTGCCCGCCCCCCCCCCCACCCCACCAGCTTCCATCCCTGCACCAACTCCAGAGTGCAGGGCCAAGGTGTGGTTGGTGCCTGAGGGTCCGGGAGCCTGTCTGACCGTGTTTGCAGACCCCCGGCTGCTCCTGTTTCTCCGCGGCTGACGTCCAGGTGCTCTTTTCTCTGCACCCCAGAGCCCTGAAACCGCCTCTCTCGGACGAGAGGTCTGAAGACTCTGCATCCTTGAGTGGGAGACTTCCTCCAGAACGGAAGCCGTGTCACACATCCCCACCCCCTCCCACTCTAGGTGACCTGGGACATGAGTTCCTGAAATGGTCTCCTGAGGTGGCCACGCTCACCTTGCCACCCCAGGTGGCGTCCCTGGTTCCCAGACACCGTGAAAGTAGCCTGTCCCTCCTGCCAACACCTGTAGACATATTGCGGGGAGGAAGGCGGCCTTTCTGTGCACCCCATGTGAGGGACAGAACGATGGCCTTCCCTGCCATGGGAGAGGCTGTCAGTGTCTACCCCCGTCCTCTAGGCACAGACACTCACTCGACCAATGCCGCTCTCTGGGAAGCTTTCAAGCAAACAGGAAGTGCCCGGGGACAACGCCCACAGGAGAAGCTCTCAGCCAATTGGCTGAAGGGAATCAGGGACCAGCAGCCTCATCCACTGGGTGGGTGGCTGAGGTATGCTCTACACTCTCTCCCAGAATCCCCAGCAAGACTGAGTCCCAGTTGCCCACAGTGGTACCGGGCTCCACAGGCCCCGGGTGGGTGTCCTCCACTCCCCCACTCCCCACCTCCCACCCAGGCAACCTGCACTGGCATCTGTGTCTTCGGACCTACGTTGGAGGGGACCCAAATTCTGACACCCACCCGTGGTTATCACTGAACTTCACAGGTGCCTCATCCTGGAAGTGAGGGAAGGGGGAGGTTGTATAGTGCTCCGAAGCGTCTACAAATAACTTTCTCAAAAACCAAACTAGAACAAAAATCCTCTTCCCAGCCCCATGCAGAATTTCTCTTCTTTCAGCTTCTCTGAACCTGACAGAGAATTGTCCTCTCATGTGGCAGCTTGGTGTCCCTTCCACTTAGTCACCTGGGGTCTCATGTCTTCAGGGGTCTGTGTCAGGGTGTGGGATTGGGGCGAGGAGAACAGATCTCCCAGGGCATCACAGATTGTGGCCACAAGCAAAAACCCTCTGGTAGACTTTGGTAAGCTGATGACTGGCCATTCTAAACCCTCACCCAGACCTCGTCTCCAAGTTCCTGACCCTAGGGCCAACTGCTTACTTGACATAACCACAGGATGTACCTCAAACCAGAGACATCCCCGTCCCTCTCCACCAAAGATGCTTCTCTTCCAGCTTGTGATTCCTCTACTCTCTGGTCTTCTGGCCCCAGGCTGTCACCTGTGAGTCCTGCCCCGCCACCACCTCCTGAATCGATCGCCTCCTCTGCACCCCCACCGTTACCCCATCACACGATTAGGGCTATGTGGTGTTACCACTGGTAACCCTGCAACGTGGTTGCATCTGAGTCTGCCCAGAATCCACAACCTTTGACACATGACTGTGGTTTTTCTCACTAGCAGTGCAGTGTTCTTCCCATACTTTGGCTTTGGCTTTGGCCATGTGACCCACTTTGGCCAACGAGATGTTTTAAAGACTTGAAATGTGCTGGTGGGACGAGATGAGTTCTCTTGTGCCTCAACCATCATGAAGAGGAGAACATACCGTGGCGAGCACACTGGTCTCTGGAAGGGGAGAGAACACCAAGCGGAGCTTGAGGTCTGCAACATGAAGCAGAGCTGTCCCAACGGCTCCCCACAAAGGGTAAGTGTTTTCAACCCTGAGTTTTAGGGCTGTGTGTCGCGCCACGGTATGTGGCCCTAGACGACTGACACCCCTCTGCGGTGTAAACCATCACAATTTTGTTCCTTCAATGACGTAATAACCTCTCGGCTGGTTTCCAGGTTCTAGCCTTACCCCTTGCTAATCCATTCTCCTAATGGTAGCCTGAATACAGAAGCACCAGCCTGTCCTCGAGTTCTCTGCCATGTTCCCTGTTTCATGGCTTCGACTCGTGACTTTTCTGATCTCTCAACAATTTTCTTTCAGATGTTACCTCACCATCTCCCACTAGGGAGGTGAGGTCCATGGCGCTATGAAATTCATGATTCAAGGTTCTCACTGCCAACATGGGTGAAACCCAAGCTCCTCACTGTGGGCTGCGGTGCGAGGCCTGACCAGCGCCTCCCCTGTGCCCATCTCCCTGCGCCCTCTCCCTGCTCCTCCACACACTACTTTCGCCATTCCTTCATGACCAAAGCCAGCTGGCAGGACACTGGACCCTTCTCTTGCCTGGCCACTCAGCGGCTTCCAGATCCTTCTTGCCCTCCCTTCCCTGGGAGTGGGTCAGGGGAGGAAGAGGTTAAGGTTGTTGGAAGGCCTGGACAGCCCAGGCCTGTTCTTAATCAGGGCCCAGCAGGTAGGCGTGGGGCTGCTGGCTGGGTCCTGGGAAGTCTCCACAGCAGAGCGATTAGGTGCAGTGAAGGAGAGAACATGCTGAAGGTTCGTCTCTGTGCACAGCGGGGGGTGCGGCGGTCAAGGCCTCAAAGTGGTAAAGCCCTGAGAGTTGGCTTTGTGGCTGTGGAGACTCGGCCAGCTCCGGGTGGAGGGTCAGTGTCTCACACAGGCCGGGAGAGGCCCACGGACTGCTCCTCCTGGCTGAGCTGTCCTGCCCTCCCCTCCTTGGCTCCTTCCAGACATTTCTTGGCCCGGGAAGCATGCTGGTCCTCCAAGAAACTCCCCCCAGCTGGCTCCACTCGGCTGGTCTGCCTCTCCGCGAGAGAGGTGGCGTTGGCTCTTCGTCCGGCCCTGCAGTTTGAACAGTGTTCAGGCCGAGGCCCAGGGGAGCTGTGTTCCTGAGACGCCACAGGAGCCAGGGATCTCAACTCGTCCTGAACTTTGTTTCTTGGCTGTACAAATGGAACGTAAAACACGTCTCACCTTCCACCTTCTGTTCCAGCCACCCCAGACCACACACAGCCCTCTGACACGTGCAGGCTTTTCGGGGCTTAGAGCCTACTACAGCTCTGCCTGGAATAGCCTTTGCTGCCCAAGGAACTTCTGGTTGCCCTTTAAGCCTCAATCCAGATGTTACCTCCTTCTGAAGTTCCCCCCTTCCTATATACCCAGTCCTGTCTTTCTAGGTGCTTCCACGGAGCACCTGAAACTATCATATCAGGGGCCTCTACCATTAGGGTTCCTTTGGAGCACCTGACCCCTTATTAAAACTGAACCTGGCCTAAGGCCTGGTTCTGGACTTAGAGCCAACTCCTGAGGTCAGTGCTGCTGGTCCCTGGGCCACAGTCCAGGAAGCAAAGATTTAAAGCATTTATCTCATTCTCTCGCTTGTCTGACAAGCCACACGTGAAACGGTTTGAAAAAAATACAACTTACCCTCTCCTTTGAACTCCCATTCAGCTAGTAGCAGAAAACATGCTGGTTAATTTCTGGTAAACTTGCTCATCCCAGGTTAAATTAATTCTAAAATTAATGGTTAAATCTAAAATTTTCCTGTCTGACCGCCACCCCCCTCCCCTTCTCTCTAGGTTCTCATCTCAGTTTTGTTGCAAATGCTGCTGCTGCCAGTGGTGGGGTGCGGGGGGGCTTGTGTGACGTCTTGGCAGCTGCGGGCTGGGGGAGGTATGTGATGCTGGGTGGATGTCCTGCTGGTTGTGGGTAAAGCACCCTTCCACTCTGGCTCCCCCAAGATGTCTGAGCTCCCATATGGTCCTCGGGCATGGCCCAGACTACCGCCTTTTTGTGGGTGCCCTTGTCCTGAGCTACCCTCAGGTCCCTCAGCTTTTCCCATCTGGCTTCCATGCCCTTCTCTGGGGTAAGGAGAATGTCAGTTGTATCCCACACCCCCCTCCAATGGCCGCCAGAAGCTTTCTGTACCTGCCTAGGTCCCTCCCTTGACCTAGGCAGACCCCAGGTCACGGGTACTAGCTTACTGCAGGCGCCTGATGGGAAGTGACGGAGTTCCTCCCCACTTTCAGGTCCCAAACTGATCCAGAAATCTGAGGGTCTTCTTGTCCACTCCCCCAACCTTCTGGATCTAACCCTAGAGAGGAGGCAGCCTGTGGACCCCTCAGAAATCCCTACCAGCTACTAACTGTCTTGCTTCATGGCCTGATCACCCTCCCTCCCACCTCCCTGCCTCCCATAGGGCTACGTTTACTTTGTAATTTTTTACTACTTAATATATGCATATTAAACAAGTAATTCACATAGTACAAAAGCACTCAAATTGTTACACAATTTATTTACTTTTCTTATCTAAGACAACGTTGTTCAAGTCTCTACCATAGTGACGGCAAATCCCCATGCCTCCACTCTGCCTCATCTCTTCCCCTCTCCTCTTCTCCCCTCCCCTCCCTTGCCCTCCTCTCTGCTCCCCTCCTTTCATTCTCCCCTCCCCACCCCTCCCCTCCTGTCTCCCCTCTCCTCCCCTCTCCTCTGCTCTCCTCTCCTCAGTTCTGGTTGATTGTTACTATTGGTTCTAGGGCTTTATTACTCCGTGGGGATGAATTAATGTGTTTCTGGGAGACAGATCTTTGTGTAAGACGGGCGAGCACTTTGCACTTGCTCCTAAGCTTTGATCCCAACCCACAGGAAGGCGTGAGTGCTGCTGAAGCTCCGGGACCACCAAAGATGCAGACACCGCCCCTGGCTGAAACCTGCCTTCAGTGGACCCTTGGACACCCCTCCCCATAACTCTATTACCTGGGCTGTCTGCTTGCAACGTCTTTTTTCATTCCCTTGCTATGAAAAAATGAAGAGATCAGGATACTTAACAACCTCTTACCTCCCTTGGTTTTATGGTTTTTGTATCATAATGGGGTATAACATTTATGTGGTTTTTGGAACCATAATTCCAAAAGTTGTCTTAACTTTAATCCCAAACATTAGTACATTCAGTGATCTCTTTGGATGCTTTTCCCCCTGTTTCTTGATCCATTTGCTTACCAGACTTTGTCTTTCTTCAGGTATTTTCTTCAAGATGGCTGAAGTTGTGTCGATGTGAAATATTAGTGTGTTTTATATTTGGATTACAGTTTGGGTTGAGGTCAATTCTTGGGTCAGGTTTTCTTTCTCTGTGGACGCCATGGTGTTGTAAGAGGTACCCGACTGTTTCATTGTTTTCTAGCTTAGAATGTTGTTGTGCTGTTGTTTGTAGCCAGCCTGACCTTTCTTCCCCCAAAGAGTGATTGATTGATCCATCCATTGATTATTTATTTATTTATGAGAGAGCACAAGCAGGGGGAGCACCAGAGGGGGA
Organism: Mustela nigripes; assembly: GCF_022355385.1. Classification (NCBI taxonomy): domain Eukaryota; kingdom Metazoa; phylum Chordata; class Mammalia; order Carnivora; family Mustelidae; genus Mustela; species Mustela nigripes. The sequence continues at coordinate 109,959,280 of NC_081563.1, forward strand.
GGGAGAAACAGACCCTACTGAGCAGGGAGTTGGATGTGGGACTCAATGTTGGGACTCTGGGATCATGACCTGAGCTGAAGGCAGACCCGTAACCCACTGAGCCACCCAGGTGCCCTGGTTTTTAAATTTTTTTATTTTTCAAATAGGTGATTTGACTTTACTGCTAGGTAACTAAAGGAATCTTTATCTTTGAAGTACGGTAACATTATTAGGACGTGTTGGTGTTGGTTGGTCTATTCCTTTACCAATTCATTCAGTCAATGTTTATTGGGACTCTCCGGTGCCAGGCATGATTTTAAACGTGGGGGCAGGGCGCCTGGGTGGCTCAGTGGGTTAAAGCCTCTGCCTCTGCTCCGCAGGGAGCCTGCTTCCCCCCCTTCCTCTCTCTCTGCCTGCCTCTCTGCCTACTTGTGATCTCTGTCTGTCAAATAAATAAATAAAAGCTTAAAAAAAAAAACATGGGGGACACAGCAGTGAACAAAAAGGACAAGAACCCCTGTTCCTACACTTCATGAAACTTTCATTTTGGTGAAAAACTTAAGAAAGAAAACTCTACTCTACCCATTTTCTTAGAACATAGTATACCCTTTAAATCTGTAAACTCAAGTTTTTTTTTTGTTTTTTTTTTTAAGATTTTATTTATTTATTTGACAGAGAGAGATCACAGGTAGGTAGAGAGGCTGGCAGAGAGAGAGAGAGAGGGAAGCAGGCTCCCTGCCGAACAGAGAGCCCATGTGGGACTTGATCCCAGGATCCTGAGATCATGACCTGAGCAGCGGCTTAACCCACTGAGCCACCCAGGCGCCCCTCAAGTTTTTTGTTTAGGGAAGTTTTCTCAATTCATATATTTGAATGCCAGTATACATGTGTTGGAATCCTTTGTTTTTGTTCCATATATGTTATTCTCTTCCTTTTAAAATTCACTGTTTTGGGTTCTAAAATATTTTTTTTAATTTTGCGGGGGGCGGGTAACAGAGGGAGAGAGAATCTTAAGCAGGCTCCATGCCCTCTGCGGAGACAAACACTGGGCTCAATCTCACAACCCTGAGATCATGACCTGAGCCGAAATGAAGAGTTGGACACTTCACCAACTGAGCCACCCAGGTGCTCCTAAAACTCATTGTTATTGTCCATGTTATGGTGCTCATTTTTCTGGAATTCCTCTCTGATGTTGGAAGCTGAATTTTTCCTATTTTTTTTAGTGCTTCTCTGAGCCCTTCATTACTGTGATGATTTTATGTTTCTCTTGCACTTTTTTCCCTAAGTCCTGACAGCTTATATTTCTCCTCTTCCCTTTGTCTTAAATTTTTTCTTGTGTGCTTATAACTTTTCTTTGAATTATTGTTTATAGGTGATTTTTAAAAAGATTTTATTTATTTATTTGACAGACAGAGATCACAAGTAGGCAGAGAGGCAGACAGAGAGAGAGGAGGAAGCAGGCTCCCCGCTGAGCAGAGAGCCCGATGTGGGGCTCGATCCCAGGACCCTGGGACCATGACCTGAGCGGAAGCTCAGTGGGACCATAACCCACTGAGCCACCCAGGCGCCCCTATAGGTGATTTTTTCATCAAGTTATTGAATTTATGAGAAAATCTTCATCACAACTTATCTATCCCAGACAAAGTCTTTCTCAAGTGGGAGTAAGGGGTCTCTCTCTGTGGCTCTTTAGAAAGCTCTAGACAACCATATAGAATACTAACAGTAATATATATTAACAGTTATTAACAGTGGTACGAACAGTAATACATATTTACTTCTTACACTACACTATAGTAACTTGACAGGCTTTTGTCTCCTGATTGTTGAAAGCACTTCTGGCATTGTTCCTATTTATTGAATGTTTGCTGTGACCGACAGAGGCTTCTACATCACGATGGAGGGGAAAATGGGAGTGTGGGACAGGAAGGCAAGATAGGGGAGTGAGGGCAGGGTGCAAGGCCAACTTCCGTTGACTTCACAATTTTTCCAAGAGTGGGTGGGTTCTCACCCCAAGAATTCTGAGGTGATGCTTCTGTTGCTTCCAATGCCCAGCCCTTAGAGATTACAAAGAAGCAATAACCTGACTTTCTCTACTCTCACCCCCGGACATATACCAACCTCAGTTTCCTCATTCAGTTTCAGTTTTTAAGTGAGGCTAGCAGAGTGAGGACCCAGTAGCTGTCATTCTCTACCTGGTCTGGGCTGCTGAGGAGGCAGAAAGCACAAAGGCTGAGAGACACCTTTGATAGACTGCCTGGATTCATATCCTAGCTCTGACTGTTGTTGCTATGATTTTGGGCACGTTATCCAACCACTCTTTGCCTCAGTTTCCTTTTGTGTAAGAATGAAGATAATAATAATACCACCTACCAGGGCTATATGAGAATTAAATGAGCTAAAACTTGTGGCAAGTATTGTGGCAAATAACGTGATAGGATTAATTTTTTCATTTCCTTCATTCGCAGATATGTATCGAGCACTCTCAATATGGCTGTTGGAGAAGAACTGATAAACTGATAAATAAGACGCCATCTTGGCTGTTGGGCTGGTCGACCTGAGGAGGGGCTCACTGTAGATACACTTTGAAATGTTGCTGTGAGATCACTGAAGAAGTGACGGAGTAGGTGAGGAAAGGCTCTTCAGGGAGGGCATCCTGAAAGAAGGGGCACTGGAGCCCAGTTTTGGAGAATGAGCAGTCATCAAGAGTAGGTCCCGAATATGGGAAGGGCTTTAAGTAGAGTTCTAATTGGATTATGGAACTTAGGGGATGCAGCAGACGCTATGATTGACTGATCTTTTACTTGGATTGCATGTTTCAGTTGGGAAGATGAAGGGTGGAGGGCACTGATGGACATTACATCAAGGGTAATGGGAGAAAGAGTCCAGCAGAGAGGGGGAGGAAAGAGTATCCAGGAGGGAATGCTCGAGCCAGTTAATGGAGGTGTGAGAAGGCACGGCACGTTCAGGGAACCCACCACTCAGGGTCTCTCAAGAATGCCCAGGGGCCAGGGTTCGGTGGACAGGGACCATGTCGCCTGACCATGGACCTGAGCTGACAGAGATGAAAGGGCCAACAGGTGGGAGATGAACAGACTATGTGACCACTCAGATAGAGACTCCAAGCAAGCACTTTCCACCTCTGCTCATTTCTTCCTTTTCTGAGATCACTAACCCATTTTACCTGCCCACCTTACTCTGCTGCAAGCCACAGCAGATGATGCCCAGAGACTGTATGAGCTGATGGTGGGCACAGGATCTCTAAGTGCATGTAGACTTAGAGATCAAGACTGCCATCTGGGGAGAAGTTAGAGCAGATATGAGGAGAGAAGGCAATACGAGAAGCAGGGAAGAAGAAAGGGAGGGAGAGAGGGAGACAGAGAGATGGGGGGCAAGAATGAGAGGAGATTGTAGGTCACAGTCTAGCCCTCTTGATGCTGGCTCACTTCCTTCCCATGAGTTCTACAAGGAATTTTATTCCTTAAAATCAGTCTCTCTTTACTTAGGCTGGTTCAGAGGGCTTCTGTTTCTTACCAGAGGGTGCGATGAGTCTACATGTACTTAGAGATCCTGTTTCTCTAAGTCTCGATTTCTGAGTCCACCAAATGCATTATTGGACAAGACGTTGTTTAATGTTTTCTCTTTTTTTGTTTTTAGCTCCTTGATTTTGATATTTCTTTTATTTCACCATGCCTAACATGGTCCCTTGCACACCACAGATGTCTCGTAAACATCTATCAACATAATTTTGAATGTGTATTGCATTATGACAGGATAACATTTTCACACCAAGTAATTAGTATTTCAATACATCCAAGAATGGAGGGGGAGCTTTGATGGAATGTAAACTTGGGGTCAAAGAAACTTCAATAGATAGCTAGAAAAATTATATGAAATCTCCTATCTAATCTGAAACACAGTTCAGTTACCAAATTCTGTTTATTTATTTTTATTTTTTTAAGATTGTATTTATTTATTTGAGAGAGAGCAAGTTAGAGAGAGAGTGTGAGCAAAAGCTGGGGGAGGCGCAGAGGGAGAAGCAGATTTTCCCACTGAGCAACGAGCCGGATGTGGAGCTCAATGTGGGGCTCAATCCCAGGACCCTGAGACCATGACCTGAGCTGAAGACAGACACTTAACTGACTGAACCACCCAAGCACCCCACCAAATTCTGTTTATAAGCACTTTGTTTAGGGGGATAGCTGTACAGAGAATTTTTGACGTATGCCTCTCTACCAGTACTTACTGGGAAAAGTTGCGTATTTGCAGGGAATGAACTGACTCTAAGCTATATACTTTGAGTCCTTCACTTTCCTTTTCCCCCTCTCACCATCCCCCATCTGCACTTGAAGTGGAGGAGGGAAAAATCCAGGAAAGGCAGGTCTCGTCTCTGGGGCCTCTGGGGCCGGAGACTGGCACACCTGAGTCTTCTTCTTCTTCTTCTTCTTCTTCTTTTTTAAAGATTTTATTTATTTATTTGCTAGAGAGAGATCACAAGTAGGCAGAGAGGCAGGCAGAGAAAGAGGGGAAAGCAGGCTCTCCGCCGAGCGGAGAGCCCGATGCGGGGCTCGATCCCAGGACCCCGAGATCATGACCTGAGCCGAAGGCAGAGGCTTTTTAACCCACTGAGCCACCCAGGCGCCACCCAGGTGCCCCGCACCTGAGTCTTCTTAAGTGCCAACTATATGAGAGCTTTAATCTGCCCTCCCATCTCCAAGGATGAGTCCAGACACTGTACTGTATAAATATTTAAGATGCTATGGAAATTTCTTAGTGGTGGATAAAGTGGACGCTTTTAATTAAGAAAGCCCTTCTCCATGACAGATAAAGCTGTGGGGTTCAGTGACAAAGTCTTTGTTACTCAAATTTCCCTATGTCTCTCCACTTTATGAGAACAAATGGTCCCATCAGCAGCCATAAACAGAAATTTCATCAGCTCACTGAGACTTCGGCCAGCCATACTTCCATACTGGTTTTGGAGGTGGGGGTGCCTGTGGGGGGAGAATTCCCAGAGGCCTCCCTTGCAAGCTCATAAGCAAATCCAGGAGGCTCCAGACTCGTGTTCACTGATATCCTGGTTGTGTCAGCCATGCCCACCTCATCTTATTAAGTTCTTTTTCTTCCTTTGTATTATAGGATTTTATCTTATTTATTTATTTTTAAAAAAGATTTATTTATTTGACAGAGAGAGATCACAAGTAGGCAGAGAGGCAGGCAGGGCGGGGCAGGGAAGCAGACTTCCTGCTGAGCAGAGGGCTGATGCAGGGCTGGATCCCAGAACCTGGGATCATAACCTGAGCTGAAGGCAGAGGCTTAATCCACTGAGCCACCCAGGCGCCCCCAGGCTTTTATTTATTTTTTTTTTTGTGCTTTCCCCTCTGGCTTTATTGAGATTTAATTGACATACAACATTAAGTAAATGGAAGCTGCACAGCTTGATGATTTGATATATGTGTATATTGCAAAACAATTACACCAATAAGGTTAGTTAACACATCCATCAGTGGCCAGAGTTACCATTTTTTATCAAGTTCTTTAACAGTCACTGCTGTATAAGGAACAACCCAGACCTGAGTGACTTAAGATGCAACCATCTATTGAGCTCGGGGTTGTACTGGTTGGCTATCTGGACTAGATTCAGCTGGATTTCTTCCTGCATCAGCGGTCAACTCGAGATTGGGTAGAGGGCTTTCAGATCTTGGTTGGGTCTTTCACATGTCTGGGGGGCCTCAGTTGGAACAGCTGGGTTGCCTTGGCTCTGGGTCAAGAGATCTCTCACCTTCCAGCAGGCTAACTCAGGCTTACTCATGTGGCAGTGGAGAGGGTAGAAGAATGCAAGGCTTCTTGAGGTCAGGGTCTGAAAAGGTACAGTGGGACTTCTGCTACATTCTGTTGGCCAAAGCAACAGTATCAACCCAGATTCAAGGTGGGGAAGTAGGTTCCCCTTTTTTGTGGGAGGAACTGTGAAGTGTTTGCCGGGAGGGGAGTAACTGTGACTGTTGTGGCAATTCATCTACTACTTTCTGGGTAATGTCAACATACCAAGCCCTTGAAATGGAGAAGCGGAATGAAGTGTAGGTCTCTCAAGTGTTGCTTAGCAGGAGGGTCCCCAACACATAGCTGCTTGGGCCCCAGAGTCTCTCTGCAGTTTATGAAAGAGTTCTTGGAGTTGTAACATAGAGTTTCTATCTTCCTAGGATCCCTGGTGTGTCCAGAGGGCCAAGTTGGGGGCAGAGTTGAATTCCATCTTCCTTCTGGCACTAAAACTTTGTTACTGGACCAAACCAAACATGGTTTCTTCTTTCCTTAGAATGAAAATAATCTCCCAGGAGGACTTTTTTCACCTTCCAAGCAAATAGATTTCCAGCCAGCCCACCATGCTAGTGTGTCAGACATGTCCAGTGGCAGACCTCGCTGAGTCTTCTCTAATTCTCTATAACTCATTAGATTTTCTTTTGCAGAGTCTCTCTTCCTGGATAGCAGAGGGAAAAAAAATGGAGTCTGAGGCAATAATTCAAACAGTCTCTCTGGTCTCCTTAGAGACTTCCCAAGTTCTTCCTGTGGTGGCACGTGAGGGGGTGCCTCTGGGTCTCCGCTAGGCCTCCCCGCAGAAAGTCTGCTCCAGATCATTCCTTGAAAGCAGAACGCTGAGGGGTGATGGCCCTATTCCTCAGTGCTCGGCTGCGGAAGCCTGCGGCTTGTGTACCTCATGGACTGGGTGCTCCGTGCTCCTTCAGAGCTCTGCAGTGCTCCCTGACTTCCCCAACGACGTTAACCAATGTTCCTTCACCAATATTCCCTCTGAGACCTCATCATATCCTCCCGTCAGTCCCTGACCAAACCTCCAGGGTCTACTCGTCCCTCTCCATGCTGGGCCTTAGATCAGATGGTTCGTGTGTTCTGTGTCACAACCCCTCAGCCTACCTGTGACCCTAGCAGAACCGTGGGGCACAGCTTCATGCACAGTGACTCATCCCACCTCTAGTGACAAAGGCAGTGGCTCTGCTTTTCTGTCCCAGATGTTTCCTTGAAAAACAACCAGAAGTAAGAAGAAGTAAACTTTCCTGGGAGACATCCTCAACTGGTGGGAGATGAGGTAAATGCCCCCAGCCCCCTGAACTTCAGAGAGGACCATTTTGAGGCACATTTTATACAGTTCCTCAGAGGGGCCCCAGAAGAATGGAGACCCAGTTGTACACCCTTTATTAGCGTCTCCTCCTGCTCTGTCTTACGTCCCTGCTTTCTGGATCAACTCCAGATAAGTGACCTGTACCCAAATCCTTACCTCAGATTCTGTTTTTGAGAGAACTCAAACTAAGACAGGCCCCGCAGAAAGCCCGAGACTCACAAGTTAGCTTCCTTCTGAGGCCCCTGGTCCTGGGGAGCAGGAAGGAACTTCTGCATTATGTCTGGACCAACAAGGACTTATAGGTGACTCCAGAAACTAAATCTAGGCCAGGCCCTAGCTCTGTATAACCATGGTGATCCACGAAGCTGACTTTAAAGGGGCCGCCCCCTCTCCTAGCCCAGTGCCTGAGGACAGGGGAGGAGGAGGTAGGCAGCCCATGTGGTAATCTCCTGAGAACCTTCCTTAACCCATTGACATACCTCCTCACTCTGGTTAAAGGTCACAATCACGGAGGATGCGACCTTTCCTTCAGACTGTCTGTCTCCTGCTTCTTCCTCTCTTCTCCCAAAATCCACTGGGAACTCAAGAGTGGGCTTTGGGCCTCCAACTCTTCCCTGCAGACCTTCCTTCTCCCCAGGCGTGTGGTAGAGCTCTGATCTACTGGCAAAGCCTGCCCCTTTCGATGTTCTGTGGAGACATGAGGAATTTGGAAAATCAATTTCTCTCTGGCCACACTTGACTTTCCTGCCACTGCTTCGCTAAAAAGATGAGGGAAGTTGACTCTGAGACTCTGAGTCAATCAGTGGCTTCCTCGCTCTCTAATCTTGTGTTGTCCCAATAGGGTAGCCACCAGCCACCTGTGGCTACGGAGCACTGAAACACAGCTGGTACAACTGAAGAACTAAATTTCAAGTTCATTTAATCTTAATTAAAATTTAAATGTAAAAACTGATATACTCAGTTTGGTTATTGGCTAACTTTAGAGTATATCTGAAACAACTTGAGCCTGTGAATCTACTTTCTCAGATAGAGATTTTATAAAGCTTAAACTGAGGTCAAGTATTTTTTAAATGAAAATCTAACGTCTGAACTGAGATGTGCTGAAGTAGAGATACTCACCTGATTTCAGCCTTAGTACATTAACAGAATGCAAAATACCTCGAGTCATGTCTTTATATTGTTTACATGGTGAAAATGGTAATATTTTGAATACATTGGGTTAAATAAAATATATCATGAAAATTAATTTCACTTGTTTTGTTTTTAAACTATTTTCAATGTAGCTAGAAAGTTTTGAGTCTGTGGCTTGCACTGTATTTCCGTTGGCCAGCCTGTGTTCTAGACAGTGCTATCTGCTGCTTTCCTGGAGCCATGTGCCTCCAGGGCCAGTCCCCAGGGGTGGATGGTGGCAAGAAAAGAAGGTTTTGAGGGTAGGCTTCATATAGCTGTTTAATATTTGTGAAGTATTAAACCTGTTACAGATGTATTGTCCCTATACCCACTGGAAGGATAAGAACCTTTTCCTTTCTCTTCTGTGGCTTCTGTATGGGGAAACTGATGAAAAGAAAGATGTTTTCTGGTATCTTGAATTAATCAATTTATTCACCAGCATGGAAATATAAGCAGAGGGTAATGGATTCTTTATTTCTTTTTTTTTAAAGATTTATTTTAGACAGAAAAAGAGAGAAAGTGGTGGTGGGGGGGGCTGAGGGAGAGGGACAGAGGGAGTCTCTAGCACAACTGGGGCTTGATCCCAGGACCCTGAGATTACAAACTCAGCCAAAACCAAGTCTGTTGCTTAACCCACCAGCCAACCAGGGGTCCCAAGGACTGGACTGTTTTAAACAGGGCCTAACGGCAGGGTCCCTGACAGCCCAGTTTGTACAAGAGTCCTCCACCCCAGCTGATTGGTCGTACATAGCATGGTTACCTGACTCAACCTGGGCCAAAGAGTTGCTCTCTTGGGGGATTGAGTAAAGGCAAAGGGATTCCAGCTCCACCTGGCTGCCGGTCTTCAAAAGGGGAGCTCCAAGCCCCAGTGATGTAAATGAGGGCCACCCTTTGTCATGTATCTGGGGCGTGAGAAGGCCCATTTGTGAGCCAAGGGAAGAGCTGGCATCTCAGAGAAGACTTTCTGAGTTCCTGGAAGCGCTCCAGGCTCTGGTTGTGCCTCTCATGCAGCTCTCCCTACCGTTCTGACCTCGAGGTCATAGAGAAAACACCCTGTCCTCCAAATACATCCCCGGGTTGGTGCTCATGTTACCTGCAAAGGAGCAACTTACCAATACAGAGTAGAGGCTGAGGGGTAGGGGAGAATATTAATGGGAGAGCTTTGTGTTTATAGGTCAAGGGGAATGTACAAGTAGATTTTTTTTTTCTTTTTTCCCTACAGAAAATGCTGATCAGTGGCCTCCTTGTTCCAGGGTAGCTGACACAGTCTTGGGCACCACCCTACAGCTGCGTTTTGGGTTCAAAGGCTTTTGTGGCTGGGCTGGGAAGCACATCACCATTTATAACATTGTTTCTAAGGGAGACACATTCCAAGATCCAAACAATGAATTTAGTAAAGAATGTTTGGCTTTTAGGAGGGATGAGCAGAGCCGGCTGTATCCTGGGGGCTGGCTATGCATTAACCATTAGCTTCCCTTCCCTTTAGACAAGGAGATTTACCGTGCAGGGCTGGGGCATGTATGGGAGGAGGGGTTTATGATAAGAGGAAGGAAATAGATAAGGGGCCCCGCAGTTGGGATTCTCCAAGTCTTCCTCCGCACTGAGCGTCCCCATAGTCCAGGGATGGATGAGTGAGGGAGGTAAGAGGTGGACAAAGAAACTTGTCTTCCTTCCCTCACGGTCACGTCTGCCCGCCCGCCTGTCGAAGTGGGCTTGCCTAGCCCCTGCTCAGCTCAAACCCTTTTTGGAATAAGGCGGGGTGTTAGAAAATGAATCCCACATCCTCTGCCTGGGGAATCCGGGGCGCTCGAGGTGGGCTCTGCGGGGCGGTGTGACCATTCCCTGGGAGTGGCTGTCACAGCTTGGGGCGAGCCAAGGGGCTTGGGCCAAGACTCCATCCGGCTTAAGAGGGCAGCGGTGAATGGGGTGAGGGGAGCCAGTCCAACCTCTCCACCCCTGCACTTCTACCCCCGCCCCGCCACCGCACCCCCCCCCCCCCCCTCCGCCCCCCCCCCCCCCCCCCCGCCGCCAGCCCGGAAGAAGCGCTGGCAGCCTGAGCCCAGACTCGAAGGAGGGGAAGGAGGGGACGCGCAGCCCCAGCATTGTCTGGGAGGGAGGGGAGAAGCTCCGCCCCCCAGGAGGAGGGGAGGGGAGGAGGGGGATAGGGGACGGAGGGCGGGAGACGCGGGGAGGAAGAAAGGCGAGGGAAGAGGGGCGGGGGAGAGATGGAGAGCTAGAGAAAGACGGGGAGAGAGGCCGATCCGACGCGGTAGGGACGGATAAAGGCAGGGGGGCGGGATAGAGGGCGGGAGGGGAGGCGAGGAGGGCGGGGCGCCCGACCCCCAATCGCGCGTCCGCCGCCTGCGCCGCCCGGCTGGATTTGAGCCGGGCCCGCGGCTAGCAGACCCAGGCGCTGGCTGGAGCAACGCCCCCCCACCCCCGCGCAGAGGCACCCCCACTTTCCAACTCCGCGGGCGATGCAGCCGACTCAGGACGCAGGCAAGGTTCGGGGCGCGGGGTACTGGGCGCGGGATGCGGGTCGCAAGGTGCCGGGCACGGGCCGGTCCTCTCTCCCCTGCCCTCCCTCCAGCCCCGCCGAAAGTTTTCCCGCGGTGTTCCCAGCCTGGTCCAGGTCAGCGCCTCAGTCTTCCCCTGCCCTGGTCTCCTCTCTCCTCCCGGGGCCGCTGGGGGTTCCCGGGAGTGCGGAACCCCCGGGGGCCGCGTAGGAGCCAGCCCCTGAGCGCCCAGCTGCTGGCCGGAGAAAGTTGTGGCTCCAAGCTTGCCTTCCCTCTGCGACCCTTGGGGGTCCTTCTTCCCTCCGGCGCCCCCGCCCCAACCGCGGGGTTCTCGGGACTCCTTGGCAAGCTGGGGCCGCGCAGCAGGTGCCGGGATGGGAGGCCCGGACAGCGCTGGGAAGTGTCTAACCCCAAACGGGTCCCCATTTTCCCAGCCCAACGGACGGTTCCCCAGAGGGGGATCCAGCACCCGGCGCGGGCAGGTGTCGCTCCCGAGGCCACATCTGAAGGGCGCGCGGCCTCGGGGGCCCTCGGTCCTCGTGGCACTTCCCGTTTCGGTCTCCCCCCTCCGCCTACCGAGCTAGCGCCGAGGTCGTTGAGGACCTCAGCTTTGCGTCCTCTCTCTCCGGAGAGGGGCAGTTTCTTTGGGCGACCCGGCCACTTCTGCATTTCGGTCGCCTGCTTTGCATTCAGCACTTAAACTGGGAGAACCCTGGGGACAGCGCGGAGCGGCGCGGTGGTCCGACAGGGCGACGGAGGGCTTCCTCTTCCTCCGGGGCTCTTATGGGTCCTCGTTTGTTCACACCCCCCCACCCCCGCCACAGAGTGACAGCAGGAGCTGAGCGCCGCGCTTCTCAATGCTGCCCATACTTTATTCCCAGGTGTCCGGAATCCGGGTTCTCCCAGAGGACAGAGGCGGTGACTAACTAGCGTGGGCCAGGTTTCTAGTAAGTACCTTAATGGGATGAATGAAAATTAGACCCAGGGAGCTGCCAAGTAACAATTCATCCTGGAGTGGGACTCTGTTCCTGTCACAGCTGATCTTGGTACAATGGGAGGAAAGAATTAGAAACAATGATTCTTTTAAACAGCTGGGATTCAGAGCCTGGGGCCTGCTTTCCAGAGCATCTGGGGGAGGAATCTGGGTTTGGATTTATTCTACTTATCAGTCCACACTTATTTACTGGGAACTTTTTCTGGAGTGGTCTTTGGAATTAAAGAAACTTCTCGTGGCTAAGATATATTGGGTTTTTTGAGGGGAGGTGGGTTAGTTATTGGTGTGTGTGTGTGTGTGTGTGTGTTTCAACTTGTGTCTACATGTGGTGTCCCAGGGACTAAGTGTGATTCAGCCTGGGAGGCTCCCACTTGGGATCAGAGACCTTGCAGTGGGGTCGTGATCTGTGCTTTGTCCTCTGGACCTGGCAGCCTGGGAGCTGCTGCAGAGTCCTCTGGGCCCTGACAGGCTAACAGCCACATGGTGGCTGGGTTTGGGAGAGGTGGGATAGTTTGGGAAAGAGGGTAGGTGGTTCTTGCCCTGGCTGGAAGGACAGGGAGTCAGAGAGGCTGCCCTCCTGGGGAACCTCAGAGCGTGGGCTGGGCTGGGCTGGGCAGGCTGGGCTGTGAGTCCTGACCCCCCTTCAGAAGATGAAAGAGCAGGGGTAGCGTATATGGAGATAGGATAATCTGGCTGGGGTGCAGCTGAGATGTATCCCATGCTCCTTGCCCTTTTGAAATCTAGGTGCATCTTCAGGGAGCCTGGCTGAAAGGAGGCCAGGTGACCTGGGGCCCCCAGGCATGCCCCCCTCCAGGGGAAGCCCTGGGAAATGGGTGGGAAGGGGTGCCCCTTTCCCCCAAATGTGCAGACCACAGCATGCGTCCCTGTGCCTCAGGTGGCAGCATCTCCACCTTCATGAGCTGGGTATGGGGAGTCTCATCCTGCCCCCGGGGCTCTGGAACCCCCCTCTCTGCATTCTGCAGAGTTTCTGTTCTTCCTGTTCCCTTAGAGGTCACTTAGCAGGGATAGATGCCCCACACCTGTTTTCCCTCCCTCAAGCTTCCATTTCTCAGCTTCGCTGTCCTAACCAGGAACTTTCAGTCACCCATTGGTTTTGCTTTGATTTCTTGGTCTATTTCCTGGAATCCCAGAGCCAAGCTTCGTGTCTGCCTTCTGTGCGTGAGCTGCTTAGGAATGACCAGGAGACTTGGCTGGAGAGGTGCCCAGGACTGCGCTTCTAATGGCGTGCCCATGACTGTCCCACAGCATAAAAGAACGCTGGCCTGATGATTGCCTTCGGTTCTCCCTAGGATACTTGGGCCAGAAGTGTCCTCACTGGGAGGGGGTTTACAGGCAGGACCTGAGGGCCAGAGAATCCTGCTGGGGTGCCAGGAAAGGGACTGGGACTTGCCAGGGTCTCCCTCTTTCCCCCAGGGGGAGAAACTGGGCAGGTCTCAGCAGTGTTCCTGGGACAGAACAGGACGGCCAGTCTCTGGGTTCAAGACAGAGCTGTTGAGAGCTGCTGCCACTGGGTTTCTAAAACTAGGGCAGTGGGGGTGCCTGGGTGGTTCAGTGGGTTAAAGCCTCTGCCTTCGGCTCAGGTCATGATCCCAGAGTCCTGGGATCAAGCCCTGCATCGGGCTCTCTGCTCAGAAGTGAGCCTGCTTCCCCCCATCTCTCTCTGCCTACTTGTGATCTCTGTCTGTCAAATAAATAAATAAAATTAAAAAAAAAAAAAAAGAAAGAAAGAAAAACTAGGGCAGTGGTTCCCTTCTGCCACCTCCTTGTTTCTCTCACGGCTCCTTACAGTATCGTCCAGTGATCTACCCTCATGACACACTGTCTTATTAAACACCTCCCTGCATCTCCAGAAGAATGTTAAGTGAGTCCTTAAGATGGGGTCAGCTCCTGCAGACCTGTGATTGCTGGTTTCATTTCTTTGGCCTCCTTGTGGGTTCCCGTGGAGGGCATGTGTGTGTGAGGTTGGAGGGAGGGGATAGGGCAGGAGGCACAGGGGAAGCGGGGCACAGTAAACAGGGACATCCTCCAGACTCGGCTGGCAGGGCATCTCGTGGGTCATTTGGGATCGTCCCTGGGATGGCAGGCGGACTCTGGAGCCTATAATCGGCTGATGAAGCTGCTTGGGATGACAGTTTGAGGCTGTAGGACTCTGCCCAGGCCAGCTGTGGCTGATTCCGAGAGGGAAAGCTTACACTGGAGAAGGGGGCAGTGACAGGGTCTTGACTAATTCCCAGGGGATGAGCAAAGTGATATAGAAGGGCTTTCCCCTAGTCATCCCATTGATTAAACTTGACAAAAAGATATCCTTGCTGTCCTTGGACATCCCAACCCAAAGTGATTTGGCAAAGTGGGTTTATCTCACCAGCATGGTGCCCTCCCCGTGGCTGGCATGCAGTTCAATGTTTGTTTAACTGCTCATTTCTAAAAGAGGAATACAGTGTTGGATTTGGGGTTTGAATGGCATTCGACGGCTTCCAGCTCGATGATATTGGGCAACGTAATAGATGCTCTCAGCATCCTTCCTGTGTTCCCTTGGCCTCAGCCAGTGACCAAAGAAAGCTCCCTCACTTCTCTGCTGGGGTGGCATGGGGGCACGTGCTATGCTGTGTCTTAGAGTCGCCTAGTAACTGGTCCCCCTCACCGGCTGCTGTCCCTTCCCTGTTTCCCTTTCCAGCCCCCTTCCACTTGCACCCTGATCCTTGTTTTAGGGCCAGCTTCTTGGGGAAAGCAACTGAGGATGGGTTTCGGGCTGCAGTCAAACAGTCACGTAAAGCCTCTCAGCCTCAGTTTCCCCAGCTGTAAGACCGCAGTTATAATTGTCTCCCGGTGATACTATGATGGGCATTCAGAGGAGAGCCTGGCACACAGCAAACATTCAGGCTGCCATGGGCCGCTCATTGATCAAGATGGAAGAGGCCATGGAGGTTCTGGGAGTGGGCATTATGATGGCTCATGAATGGCCAGTTATAACGCCTTGGTGGAGAGAGGCTATCCTTCGGCTAGGTGAGAAAGCTGAGTGCACCTGCTCATGGCTGTCACATTTAGGCTGTGACCGGTGATAGATGCTGAACAGCCGCTTGGGTGGCACTGGGCCATCCTGGAGTCCTGCTGTGGTCTTTCCTGTTGCCAAAGGGAATTCAGCCCGGCCACCTTCTGCCTTCCTGGCATAATGGTTTCTCTTCATGACAGAGGCGTGTTGTGTTCCCTGAGGAGGGGACTGGTTTCTTATGGAAAGGACAGTCCCTACTTTGCTGAACTGCTATGCCATGCCACAGACACCCAAGTGAGAGTCCAGAAAATTCTATGTGGCGAAAAAGACCCTTGTGTGGCAGAATTCGACATCCCTGCTGTGATTTTTATCCCCAAAGCTCTGTAGAGCTTTTATCCCCAAAGTCCTGCGGAGGGAGTCCCGGACTCCACGGTGGCCCTGGTAGGAAATCTTATCCTAGGGATGTAATTAGGCAAGTGCAGAAAAATATGTGCACAGGGATGTCCCTTGCAGCATTCTTTGTAATAATAACCACCGAAATGGAGAGTAAACCTCAACAAAAGCAAACATGTTAATTCTGGTCCAGGTAGCCCTGACTTTTCCAAAGTTGTTTGCCTTAGGCTGCTTGGTTGTTTTGGTTTTTGTTTTAAAGATTTTATTTATTTATTTGACAGAGAAATCACAAGTAGGCAGAGAGAGTGGGGCGGGGGCGGGGGACAGGCTCCCCACCAAGCAGAGAGCCTGATGTAGGGCTTGATTCCAGGAACTTGAGATCACAACCTCAGCCTAAGGCAGAGGCTTTAACCCACTGAGCCACCCAGGCACCCCTGCTGCTTGGTTTTTTAAGAAGGATCTACATTAGTACCTGTTTTGTTAAAGAAAGAAATCCAAAAAGGATTTTCAGTTTCTTAAATTTATTTATTTATCAGAGAGAGCGAGTGAGCACATAAGCAGAGGGAGCGGCAGAAGGAGAGGGAGAAACAGGCTCCCTGCTTAGCAGGGAGCCTAATCTGATGTACGACTGGATCCCAGGATCCTGGGATCATGACCTGAGCTGAAAGCAGATGCTTAGCCGACTGAGCCACCCAGGCGTCCCAGGATTTTTGTTTTTATGAAAAAAAGGCAAAAAGCACAAGTAGCACTCAGCGCTGTACCCCCTACCTCCACCGCCCGTGATGAGAGTGGCCCCTCCGAGCTCCTTCCCTGGGACCTACTCTCAGCATCTCACTGTCTCAGCATCAAGCCAACGCCGGAGCTTTGAACTGTGTCTGTGAGCATCTGTGCTTTGTCTTGATTTATTTTGTGTTATCTGTTAGCAAGATGTGTCCCAAGGTATCAGAAAAACCTAAACGAGGTTATGTTTGGGTCTGGGAACGCTAACACATTTTCCCATATAGATTAATGGTAATTGATTCTTTGCTTTAGGTCGCTTTGGCTCACGAAAAGGTTCATAGGAACTCTCTGCTTTTGGGTGGCCAGGAAACACCTCCATATGTACACACTAGAATACCATGGGGCTGCAAAAAATACAGGGGAGCGATGTGCATCTATTACCGTGGAAAAATATAATATTTCTCAAAAGCAGGTTACCCAACTGTGTTCTTTGCAAATATATCCTCCCCTCCATTTTATATTTGTCTCTGGAAGGATGTGCAGGCAAATGTTCGCAGTGATTGTTTCTGCGTGGGGGCATTTCGGGGAGATACTGATTTTAGTCTTTTTTTAAATTAAATATTTTTGTTTTTAATGATGGTAAAATATATGTAATAGAAAATTTGTCCTTTTCAGCATTTTTAAGTGTGGAATTCAAGGGCTGTGCAGTCTCTTGTCAGAGGATGCCATAGACTGAATGAGTTGAAAACCCCAGAGATGACTTTCTCGAAGTTCTGGAGGCTGGAAGTGTGGATTAGGGTGCCCAGAGAGGTGGGCGAGAGGCTGTTCTAGATCTCAGACTTCTCGTTATAACTTCATGTGGCAGGGAGGATGGGGGAGCTCCATGGGGTCTCTGAGAAGGGCACTAATCCCCTCACCCCCGTGAGTCATGCCCAAAGGCCCCGCTTCCTAATCCAGGCCATTCTGGGTTAATATTTCCATGTAAGAACTTGTCGGGACCCAAATGTTCCAACGACAACAGTGACATTATGTGTACTCCCAGTGTTGTACGACCCTCACCGGACTCCCTCTCCAGAGCTCTTCCGTTGTCCCAGAGACCCTGTACCCATCAGCTGTCAACTTCCCATTCCCGACCTGAGAGCCCCTGGCAACCTCAGTTCCACTGCCTTTGTGAATTTGCCTGTCCTAGGGATGGCATAGAATTAGAATCATTCAATAATCTTTGTGCTTCCCTATATTTGTCAAAGAAATAGAAATGTTTTACATAACAAGGAATGAAACAGCCCCATGGGAGAGTGGCAGTGTTTTGTCCCTGGGGGTTTCGTTTCAGGTAGGGCCACGAGGTCCTTGTCCTGGCCATCCGTCCCAACCCTGCCATCTTCCCCACCGGGGTTGGGGGCAGGCTCTGACCTCCCGGTTGGCCTGGGGGAGCCAAGGGCAGGTGGCCAGGTACTGACGAATGCAGCGCCCCTGGCCTCGGAGCTGACCGCAGGTGTGGCTTGCTGGTTGCTGGCAGCTGGGCCTCAGGCCCCAGATGGAGGCTTCTGTGGTGGGTTTGAGTGGGTGTGCTTGGAGTTCACTGTGCCTTGAACCTCAGAGCCGTCTTGCAGTGAGAAAGGTCCAAACCTGCTAGAGGTGGGTTATTGGGACCATCCGTCTTGAAGGCTGAGAACGACAGCCTCATCATTTCGATTTCAAGCATCCTCTGTGTGTGTTCCAGATCCTGGGGCTGAACTTGACCTGCCAACTCCCCATCATAACCTGTTAAATTGCCACCATGGTGGCTGGGGGTATGGCTGTCGAATGTTCTGTCAGCAGGTGGGGTGGGCGGGCTGGTGTGCAGCAGGGGCATTAGCTGGTGGGGTTTGTGAGGCCCCAAGTGCTCCGGAGAGATGGGTGGTGGCCTTAGGTGGGCGGAGCCCTCTTCCTGAAGCTCCATATGGAACTTCACAGTTGATCACACAGACATTTGGGACAAGGATGGCTCTCTGGTGCATGTGACAAGGTAGTCCGGGACGTGGTGCAGTGGGGTGGGGAGCAGGGAAGATGGTGTGTCGACTCTGAGGTGAAAGGGGTCAGGAAGCTTCGGGACCCACAACTGGGTCTTGTGGCCCTGTTTAGGCGTCATGGGAGTGGATCAAGTGGCTTTTCAATGGGACACCTTGTTCTGTGTGAAAAGCTTTTAGTTCCTTGTTAAGTGAGCTTCCAGAAGGCCTGTCGGGCTTTCCAGAGAGTCAGTAAGAGGATTTAGGTGTGGGAGGGACAGACTTGCCCACTGAACTCTGAAGTCTCTTTACCTGGTTCGGCCTGTCTTCTCTCTGTCCAGTGGGAGGCTGCTCTTTTAATCCTGGGCAGTTGGGGGAGTGTAAAGATTTTACAGAGACAGCCTTTGAAGCCCATCTTGAGGTGAGGTTCTGTGTTGCACGGTGCTGATTTTTCTTCAGGGTTAGTCAGCTGGTGGCAGAGCAGGCAGAGGAGGGTAGGAACGTGGTTTTGTGGAAAACTCCCCCTGTCAGCCTCCTGGAAATGCTCTGGAAACCCCCAGATAAACCGTCTTTCCTGGTACTCGGAAGGATCTGAGATCTGTTGTGTGAGGGTGAATTTTTCCACACACGGGGTATTAAGGAGGTGAAAGGAGGTCCCCCTCCAGTAGCTGCCCCAGGGGAGGGCTCAGGGTCCACAGGATTCCTCCTTTGCTCTCCCTTCTTTACTGTTTCTGAAATGCCAGGAACCTGCCCATCTTGGGGGTGGGAGGGGAGAGATGGTGGGGGGCATGGATAAAGCCCACGCTCCTCTTGGGTGCCCAATCCTGGCCCCAGGTAGCGAGGAGCAGAAACCCCATTATCTCTGCACACAAAGCTCGGCCTTAGCTTCTAGCACCAAAAAAGGAAGAGCTGCTGGGGTTCCCTGAGGAAGGGGAAGTGAGGTCAGAGATGAGTCTCAGAGAAATCGCTCAGTAAACAGGAAGAATGGCCAGAAAGAAACCTGTGCTTGTAGGAAATGGGGAGCTGGAGGCCGCCCGTCCTCACCTGCCCTGATAGGTCAGCACATCCCTGCATAGCTGAGAGACTAACCACGGACAGCAAGCGGGGGCTCCAGGCCTCAGGCCCTCCCTGTGGGACAGGCTCCACCTAAATCCCATAATTATCAGGTGGAGGAAAGCTTAATTTGCCCTTCCTGAGGTAGCACATGAAATTACCCTATAAAATAGACCTTGGTTTTAAGAGATGCAGGTCAAGGAATGTTTCATCTTTCTTCCCTTATTAGGGCCAGTGTGGCCTCTTGCTGACTTCCCACTTTTTCCTCAGGCTACCTCAGCCACACAGAAGTTGGCATGTTGCTGAATCCTAGCCTGTGAGGGGCTGATCTTGGCAAGACCCCTCTGGTGGGTGGTGATGAAGCGGTTGCTTTGGGGAAGCAGGAGGGTCTGTCGAATTGGAGGGTTGGCTTTCTAGATTTCTGGTTCCTCGGAGCCAGAGTCTAAATTCTACATACGTGCACACACACACACACACACACACACACAGCATTTTCTGTCTGGAGTTTTTACTTCCTTAATGCCTTTTTTTTTCGTTCTGCTCCAACACCCTGGTTCTCTGATAGACGATTAGGGGACTTTGGGTTTCCTTCTAAACATCCAGAAGGTCAAAATCTTGTGGACACTGGTGGGACTTTCCTATAAGCAAGTAGTTGCTCATCCGGGCCTCTGAGATGATTGTTTGGGTGAGTCGCAGTGGTGACCTTCCAGGTCACTCACCTGGCCACCTGCCCGCTGGTGTGGAAGGGGAGGCAGGCCCTTCTGGCAGGAATCCCAGGACTGTTTCCTCAGATCTGCCCCAGCCACACTGGGGACTCAGCCTTGTGTACAGAAGGCCCGAGCAGAGTGGGCTAGGGTCCCATTTGGTGGCGGAAAGAGCAGGGACTTCATAGGTCAAGCTGCTGGTGGGGAGCCCCAGCGTGGCTGGAATCTCAGCTCCTCACCGGAGAGGGTGGGCCAGGCAGGGGCTGCCTCTGGGGATGGGAGCCATGTTTCCCGTCAGCAGGGGCCTCATACCTGTCCTCAGTCAGGGCCCCCAGCTTTTTCCGGGTTGGGGGAGCCAGTGGTTTTGGGATCCATGAGGTGAGGGGTAGCTCTTCTTTGGACAGAGGGTAGATGTGACTTAGGGTCTGTGGCAGGTGCCCAGGTCCCTGGCTGAGGTCTCTATCCTTGGCCCCTGAAGGGTCTGCTCTACCTACATCCTGTCTGTCCAGCTATTTACTCACTGCCCCCCCCCCCTTTCCCCAGGCCCCCTGGGCGTGCTGTGGCTGGCAGCGGAAGCCCCCCATACCCAGTGCTTAGCCAGGGCACCACAGAAGGAGGCTCTGGGCTTCATGTCGGCTCTGTGACCTGGATCGAGTTGCCTGACCTCTAGGACCTTCTGTTTCCTCATCTGTAAATGGTGAAAATAAAGCCTTCCTAGTGGGTTCTTTCTTGTAAGGAAGAAGGTAAAGCTTCTAGAGCCTTGTTACCCACAAGGATGGCATCACTGGGGAGGTGGCTTGTTAGGAATGCACGTCCTCTGACCCCATCCAGAAGGACTGAATCTGTAGCTGGGGGTGGGGGATGGGGGAAAGCAATCTGTACTGAACTAGCCCTCCAGAGCCTTCTGGTCCACACTCCAGTGTGAGAGCCCCTCCTCTAGGGTACCGCTGGCTCAGTTGAGTTTTAGCTGAAACTCTTTTTTCCCCTTCACCTCAAGAGGGTTCTGCTTTGCCAGAACTCACACAGTTCCAGGTTTGACCCCCACCTCCCTCCTGGCTGTGTACTTGGGGACCAGGGCCTTCGCTTCTTTGTGCCTCATTGGCTTCATCTGCAAAATGGGGATATTGAGGTTTCTCCATGAGGTCATTGTGGGGATGAAACGAGCCAAAGCAGATACTAGGTGGCCCACAGTGAACTCTCGTTTATGGTAGCTGTCTATGATTCACATCTGGTGTCTTGTTATTAGCTTAATAATAATAGTGTGATTGTTCTGTTCTTGACTGATGAGGGAAACAGGCGTCAAGGTGCCTCCCGAGACCTGTGTTCTCCTAGTTCAGAACTCCTAGTTCTCCTGAGCCTTTTTCCACCTTCCCACCTCTTACCAAATACCTTCCACTTCCCCTTTCGTGATGCTTAGCATGCTTTTGGGGCGGGGACTGAATGAAAGCCTTTATTCACTGTCAGATGGAAAGCTGAGAGAGTGCTGTCCATATACTCAAGACATTTGACCTTAGCTCCCGCTTTGGTGGTGTTTGGTGCCAGACTCTTTCTGAGCGGAGCGACTGGGATAGCCGTGTGGGTAGGTCACCGGGGGCCTCTAGGTCTGGAAAAGGGGACAGAGGTGGTACATTCAGGGAAGGGAGCATCAGTAAGGTGAACAGGCCCTGGAGAGGACCCAGGCCTGGCCAGTAAGTGGCCTTTTATTGAATGAAGGTGAAAGGCAAGGTGAGCTGCTTGCTTCCCGGCCAGCCAGAATTTTGCCCATTCTGGGGCAGGTTCAGGTTCAGGAACCAGGTGGTGGAATCTCTGGTAATCTCTAGAACTTGGCAGGGTCCCAGGCCACAACTCTAGTCTCCTTCCTCGGGTGGCGCAATAGGGCTGGGGTTTCCTGTTTGCCATCGACACTTCTTCCTGCCCCTCTACCAAGGGGCTGAAGTCCACAGGGGTCAGCCCGATCTCCTCTGTAACCCCTGCTTGGTTACAAAGCAGAGTCCCTCAGGATATCCGACGAGACTGTCTTTAATACTATAGTATGAAGCACTGTGCAGGAGAATTTTCTACTTCAGCCCAGGAGCTCTAGACCATCCCCCTGGGGAGCGGGGCAGAGCAGGACTCAGAGAAGAGGTGGGGACAGGCCCTAAAAGGGGAAGCTGTGGGCCTCCAGTGTGCATTTCCTTTGTTTCTGGGGCCCAGAGCTGACTTCCTGCCCTCTCTGCTCTAGTGCTCTGGTTTGCGTGTCACGGGGCCCTTTGCGTCAACTCGCTCCTCTGTCCCTGCCTACACCCACCCTTTGGGATGCTCTGTGCTGCCCTCTCTTCCCTGCTGAGATATTAGTAATGGGGAGGGGGGTGCTGAAGACCCGACTCAGTTGGCTTTCAGAAAATTCTATTCCTTCCATTCCTGAAAGGCTGTTTTGAGACGCACTGAGTGGTGTCCTCAGTCTACTCAGCTCTGTCCCTATCAGATTTCTAGGTCGTTCTCAGTTCTGGTTGTACATCGGCACCCCCTGGGGAAGACTATAAAAATGCTCATACCTGGGCCCCTTTCAGTGGGTTTGATGTCATTGGGATGAGGTGCAGCCTGGACATGCGGAATTTTAAATCAACCCTGCTAACCTCCCTCTCCACACCTCGCTGTCCTCACTCAGAGAGAGTCTCAGGAGCACCTACAAGCAGAGCCTCTGAGCTGCAGTGTGTCTCAAGGCCAGCTGCTTCTCCTTCCTGCTTTGGTTTCCGCTGTGGCCTCGCAGATGGCACGTCCCTCTCATCAGTCAGATGGGAGCTCTCTGCGGTTTGCCCCTCTGGGCATTCTCTGTGGAAAGCCCTCCCATCCCCTAGCCTGTCTCACTCTCCTCGCTGTCCTGTCTTAGAGACTGGGACTGCCTGGGTCCTGTTAATGGGTAGTGGCCACCCTCCCCACCCCCATCCTGCCCTAGTTGCTGAGGTCAAGGCTGGCTCCCGCTGCGCCACCAGGAAGACGGTGTCAGAAATGAAGTGGATTCTTCATCTCCTCCGGGCTCTCCTGCCAAGGCCTGGGTTGCCAGCCTTTCTGTTCTGCCTTTGCCCTTCTCCCTCTGGGGACCTTCCAGTGACTCAATAAGATGAGACACACGTGGTCCATAGGCTGGAGCAGAAACTGCCGGGCTTAGCCAGCGTCCCAGGGAGGTTCTGAGGCCAGATGAACCTCAGTGTGTTTTCCAGGTGTCCAGCAGAACGGGAGTGAGGGCCCTGGGCTTTGGAGGAACCAAGAGCTAAGAACACAGATTTTGCTCTCCTTGAAGAGAGCTTTGGATGCCTTCTCTCCCTCCTGGAGCAAGTTGAAGGCTCGATGTTTGCCTTCCTCATAGGAAGCTGAGCTGGTGACTGTCAGCGGCTTGCACGGCCCCTCATTTATTCTTGGGAAAGCTGGAGACACCTGTGCAAGGGCAGGTCTGTGAAGAGGAAGAGGAAGGGCCCCTTTGTACCACAGCTGCAGGGCTGTGATTGGTCCAGAGCTCTGGCAAGTGAGTGTCCCCATCCCTGCACCTCAGCCTCACAGTGCACCTGGCCAGCTTGGGGGGTGCGCGGTGGGCAGCTGCTTCCTCCCTGCTGGATGGCAGGTGGGAGAAAGGGGATTCCTGCTCAGTCTTAGTGGCTCCCTTGTCCTCAGATGGGTTCTTGCAGGGCCGTGTGTGGGAGCTCACCCCTCCTCCCAGGACGGCTCTCAGCTGACGACAGACTAGCCCAGGGCTACAGAGGCCAGCCTGCCTGTCCCAAGTCCGTGGAGCTCTTGACACCCCGGAGCTCCCACGGGATCAGGCTGTGGCTGGGCTCCAGCTGAATGAATCCGGTCACCCGGCTCCTTCCCCGGCCTGGTCCCGCTTCCCTCACTTGCTGACAGGGCTCTCTTGAGAACACGTCCTCATTAACTCATGTGTCCAAAAATCCTTGTGTGGGGCCCTGCTTCTGGAAATCCTCTTACCTAGGACAGCAGGAATCCACTCCCTCCCTTGAAAATATAATGATCATGGGAAGATTCACAGGAGAGAATCATAGGCTGGGGGCTGGGGTCCAGAAAGGGGAAGCTCCAAGCCCAGGAGGGGGAAAGCAACACCAGATGGATGATTTCTGGGTGGTGGCAAGCGCTGTGAGGAGCTGGCTGAGGTGTGAGCGCCTGCCCCCCAACACTGCCCGGGGGCAGGGAAGATACTTTGAAGGGGGAGCTAAGTTTTGGATCAGGGTCTTGGGACCACGTGAGTTTGCTTGGGTCTGTAGAGGAGCATGGACACACGCATGGAGCTTGAAGAGCAGGCCTAGGAAGTTCTCTGTGGCTGGGATGTCATCACCTCCAATGGCTGAGGAAAATTCCAGTTGTCAAAACATTCTCTTGGATCTTAGGGAAGGTTGTACAAGCAGGACGTAATGGATGGGTCTTCCTATCTACCACTAGCAAAGATTCATGGTACTGCCCAGGCATTTGATGGAGCTGAAGAGAACCTAGAAGATTCTGCCAGGGTGTGAAGTCTGGGTCAGAAGGAAGGACTGATTACTTGGTGGCCCCAATGGGTCTCCAGTGTGACTGAGCCCTGAGAGGCTCCTGTCCCAACGTGGCAGACCCAATGATACATGCACCTCCAGACCCTTAAGCAGATGTGCTTCAATATACATTTTACCTCTTAAAGTCTTTCTACAGGGAAGTTGTACCGATTTAGAATTCTTGAGGGGTGAATAACGATGTTCCTAGAGGGGGTCAGTCGGTTTTAATATGATTCAGACTTCCAAAGAGCAACTCCGCGTTAATGATTTTTTTATGAATAGTTTTTTTGAAAGTTATTTTTCTATAAAATTTATGTGTTGTGTCCAAGACATCCTTTCGTTTGCATCCCCTACTCTCCCCTTCCTTTTCTGTGTGGGCACCTGCGAGCTGTTTCAGTTCTGTGTCTGAGATGCTGACCCACAGGGGAAGTCCCGCCTTCCTCCCCATTGTGCTCTCTCTTCCTCAAAAAGATGGTGATGGCCCCTTGCCCCTTTGCCATTTTCAAGACATCGTGGAAGCATTGCAGGCAAATGATTCTTACAAGGCATTTTGGAGTCCCGGAGAGCCCCATAAATTCTTGATAATAACAGACAAGGCCGAAGAGTTGCAACGAGCCAGCTGAACCAGTCCCTCTCCCCAAGGCTGCAGATTTCGGCAAGCGCCCTTGGAGGAAGTGTCCCATTGAATCCACATTCCAGCCCCATCAGCCATCTTCCTCTGACCCTTCCTTGTGTGAGGAACAATACTCTGTTTAAGGAATATCAGGAATATCAGAACATTGCTTCCTTGAGATAGACAAAGAAGGGTTGGGTCCTGGTATCAGTGACCTATATGTTTAATTCAACAATGTGGTAGACTAATAAGTGTTTTCCTAACACCCCAAATTCAAGATTTATAAAAGTAAGAAAAAAGGTGGGAAGAAGTTCAGGTTGGAGAAAAAGATTGAGCAACATGATCCTGGGGGTTCTGATACACAGCGATGGCCTAGCTAATATCACCCAACAGGTAGTGATGGAATCTTGGAGAATCCCCACATTTGGGCCATCAGACTACTTGATTTATATTAATCTGGCAAGTAAAAAAATTAGTGATTAGGGAGTTTGAACATCTTTTCATAAATCAATTAACTATTTGTACTTATTTATTAACTATGAATTAACTGTGTCCTTTGCCCAATTTTGTATTAGGCAGAGAACCTTTTTCTTATGGATTTATCAATTTTATAAATTAATGACATTAACCCTTTGTCTATTGTATTGCAAATGTTTTCTCTCAATTTGTCATTGACTTTTGACTTTGGATAGTGTAAAAATTTTTTTTTCTGAAAGAAGTCAGAAATTTTTACAGATTGGTTCCATTTCTTTCTTTCTTTTCTTTTTTTTTTTTTCATTTATACCTTCTAGATTTGGGGTCTTTCGCAGCAGAGTTTTTCCCACTTCAAGTTGATATATGTCTTATGTTTCCTTTCAGTATTTCACGTTTTAATGTTTAAATTTTTTATTCATTTATGATTTCTTTTGGTGGCAGGAGTAAGGTAGGGATTTAGCTTCCCCAACCTCCCCTTTCCAAAGGTCAGTCAATTCTCCAACAACATTTTAACAGTTACTCTATCTTTCCCTGGCTATTTAGAGATGCTCCCCACATTCTGTATCCCCAAATATATTTGGGTCTGTTTCCATATGCTATATTGTTTCATTGATCTGCCTATTTTTTTCTCAAGTACCAAGTAGTTTTAGTAACTATAGAGAAGACTTAAATTCCCTAATTGGTGTGTGGTCTGTAGATTTAAGAGGGCATGCTATCAAAGGGAATTGTCTTGAGAACAGGACAGACTGCTTTCAGATGCAGAACAAAATTACTAAATTATAGCTTAGATAGAGGCAGTGAACAAAAGAGAGTCCTGCCCCAAACCCAATCCACGAGTTAGAAGATTAGCTGCAGAATTCTAAGGAGAAGAAGGAGATGGAAGGCAATGAGTGAAATGAGATGGTACTTTGGGGGAGATCGGGGCAGGGATGGATGGTTGGGTGGATGGATGGACAGACAGGCAGACAGTGCTCGAGAGAGGGCTAGAGACGTTGCCGAACCAAGAATGGAAGGAAGAGAATAGAACGAAGAAAGGCTCAAACAACATTTCCCTAGTTGGAGGAAGACTTGAACACTCAGGGTGAGAATTTCTGTGGACAGCTAGGCACCACTAATCTGATTTCTACACCAGGCAGGCTGCAGAATGGGCTCTGGTTGAGGTCCCCCATGACTGCCCTGAGGCTGCTCTGGGCTTTCTACTTTGGGCTTCTACCACCAGCTTCTGGTTCTGCTGACCAGCCTCCTTTGCAAGGCATCTTATTCTCTTGTCTTCTGGGACAACATGTCTCCCTCCTTCTTTTCGAGAGATTCCTTTTCCTCTGCCCATAGCTGACCTACTGGGTACATCAGAGCCCTCCGTGCGTTCCAGACCTCCCTCTCTGGGAGCTCCATGCAGTTGCCTTCCCAAGCCGCAGACCTGGCTATGCTTGTTGTCGTCTGCCCCAAAGGGTTCTGTGGGCCTGTCTCAAAGTCAGCCCCTGTTCCTCAGCTTGCCACGTGCGAATGTGACACCACCCCCAGCCCTGTATCATCCTGGACTCTGCCTTTATCCCCACGGTGACTCTGGCCTTGGACCCTTTTCCATATCTTTTTGCTGCTATTTCTCCCTCTGCCTCTTGAAATCCTATAGATGCGGTGAATCTGCCCCCATCCCCCCCTTCCCCGGGTCAGGCCCCTCCAGGGGTCCCCCTGCCTCTGTTCTCTGCCACAATCCTTTCTTAAAGTAGACTGCATGGGGCAGCTGTTCCAACATTCAAGTCTGATCACACCCTCCCCTGGTCTCCTGAGGGCGGCTGTAAACACCATCCTAGACGGGGTGGTTGAAAACAACAAACTTACTCTCTCACATTCTGGAGGCCAGAGGTCGGAAATGGGTTTCATCTGGCCCAAACACAGATGTCAGGAGGGCTCTGGGGGGCAGGGGGCGGGGAAATCATTTGCTTGCCTGTTCTGACTGGGCGAGCTGTGTGCCTTAGCTCGCAGACCTTTCTCCATCCTCATCCAGCTTAGTACCTTCCCGTCTCTCTGTCTCTCTGCTGGGGTTGGTGTTCCAGAAGCTCCCTCTGCCTCTCTTATAGGGACACATGTAATTATGTTCAGGGCCCACCCAGGTAACTTAGGATGGTCTCCCTATCCCAAGAACCTTAATTTAATCACACCTGGGGGGTTCCCTGTACTGTACAAGGTAACGTTCACAGGCTCCCTAGATTAGGACCTGGGTAACTTTGGGTCCATTATTCAGCCTACCATACCTCCCATGGCACCTCGAACTCCTTGACATGGTCAAGGTCCCAGATGCACCCTCCTCCCCATTTTGCACAGCTCTGGGGTGCGTGTGGCTTCCATCTGGACCACTCTGCCCTAAACTTCTGCCAGTTCCTTCTCATCCCAGAGGCCTCAGCCTAGACAATGTTTCCTTCAGAAAGCTCCCGGGAGGGGCACCTGGGTGGCTCATTGGGTTAGGGCCTCTGCCTTTGGCTCGGGGCATGATCCCGGGGTCCTGGGATCGAGCCCCTCGTTGGGCTCTCTGCTTGGCAGGGAGCCTGCTTCCCTCTCACTCTCTGCCTGCCTCTCTGCCTACTTGTGATCTCTGTCAAATAAATAAATTAAAAATCTTAAAAAAAAAATGGAAGAAAGAAAGAAAGCTCCTGGGACCCCACTCATGTCCAGTTTAGGTGCCCTTCTGTGTGCTGCCCTAGCACCTGCTTCCCTTGCTAGAACAGTCTCCTTACCATCTCTTACTGCATCTTGAGGACGGGGCTGTGCCTGTTCTCTTTGCTGTTGAATCACCATCAGTAAGGGCAAAAGGCACATACATGTCAGGCACAGGAGAAGTGATTGTGAAATGTGTACATTTAAATCTGCATAGGGGTGCCTGAGTGGCTCAGTGTATTAAGCGCTGCCTTCTGCTCAGGTCATGATCCCAGGGTCCTGGGTTCGAGTCCTGTGTTGGGCTCCCTGCTCAGCAAGGAGTCTTCTTCTCCCTCTGCTTCTGCCTGCTGTTTCCCCTGCTTGTGGTCTCTCTCTCTCTCTGTCAAATAAAAAATAAATAAATAAGTAAATAAATAAACCATAAAAAGGGGACTTTTTTTTTCATTTTTAAAATTTAAATTCAATTTAATTAACATATACTGTATTACTTGTTTCAGAGGTAGAATTCAGTGATTCATCAGTTGCATATAAGACCCAGTGCTCATTACGGCAAGTGCCCTCCTTAATGCCCATCACCCAGTTACCCCATCCCCCATCCCCAACAACCCTCAGTTTGTTTCCTAGTTGAAGAGTCTCTTTTGGTTTGCCTCCTGCTCTGTTTTTCTCTTAGAAAGGATACTTTTTTAAAAAGTGGGCACTGACTAGTTATGGGTAATTATCACTTAAAAAACCACAAAACTTTCTCACCAGTCTGATTTTCTTTCCCCTTTTTCTTTCATTCTTTTCTTTTCTTTTCCTTCCTTCCTTCCTTCCTTCCTTCCTTCCTTCCTTCCTTCCTTCCTTCCTTCCTTCCCTTCCTCTTCTTCTTCGCAGTACATATGTATTCTGATTTTTTTTTTTTAAGGTAGTATGGAGCCCAGTGCAGGGCTTGAACTCACGACCCTGAGATCAAGACCTGAGCTGAGGGGGTGCCTGGGTGGCACAGTTGGTTAGGCGTCTGACTCTTGGTTTCAGCTCCAGTCATGATCTCAGGGTTTTGGGATCGAGCCCTATGTCAGGCTCCCTGATCAGCGTGGAGTCTGCTTGAAGATTTCTCTCCCTCTCTCTTTGCCATTCTTTCCTGCTTGTGTGAGCTCTCTCTTGCTCCCTCCATAAAATAAATAAATAAGTCTTAAAAACAGAAACAAAAACAAAACCTGAGCTGAGATCAACAGGTAGACGCTTAACCCATGAAGCTACCCAGGCACCTCTGAACTCCATTTTTTATGATTTTTTTTTCCTTTTAGGAAAAATCAAGAAATTAAAATTTAGAACTTAGAATGACTGTGTCCTTAGGATACCACTTTTGGGTACACAGTTGGGAACTGAGTTTTCAGAATGAAACTCAGCCTTCAACTCCCCTCCCTGCACCAATGCCCCCTTTATTAGGGGAACTCTTATATTTGTCTCCTGCAACTCCTTTAACAAAGTGTCAATATATAACAGCTTAAAACAACACAAATTTATGATCTTAGGGTTTTTTAGGTCAGTACCTACAGGGTCTCACTGGGCTAAAATCAAGGTATCAGCAAGGCTATGTTCTAAAGGACCTAGGGAAAAATTCATTTGCTCATCCTTTTCAGCTTCTAGAGTACACCATGTTCTTTGGATTTGTGACCCTCTTCCTCTAGCTTCAAAGCCAGCAACAACAGATTGTGTCCTTTTCACATTGTATCACCATCACACTGGCTTTTCTGCCTCCCTCTTTCATTCTCTTTTATATCATGGTGAAATACACATGAAATGTATCAACTTCATCATTTTTAAGTACATAGTTCAGTGGCATTAAGGACATTCCTGTTGTTGCCCTAGCAACACCACCATCCATCCACGCAATGCTTAATGTTGCAAAACTAAAACTCTATTCTTTAGACACTAATTCTGCTCCTCCCCAGCCTTGGCAACCAAATTTCTGCCTTATGTTTCTATGATGTTGACTACTTTGGAGACTTCCTATTAATGGCATGACACAGTATTTGTCCTTTGGTTGCTGGCTTATTTCACTTGGCTGAATGTCCTCAAGGTTCTTCCATGTCATAGCATGTGTTAAAATCCCCTTCTTTTTTAAGGCTGCAGAATATTCCATGGTATGTGTCTAACATGAATTGCTAATCCATTCATATGTTGATGAACACTTGAGTGGCTTCCATCTTTCAGCTGTTGTGTTTTATGCTGCTATAGATGTGGATGTATAAATATCTCTTCAATATCCTGCTTTCAGTTCTTTTGGGTATATACCCGGATGTGGAGTTGCTGGATCATATGGTAATTCTATTTTTAACTCTTTGAGGAACTGCTGTACTGTTGTTTACATTGGCTGCACCATTTTACATTGCCACCAGTGGTGCACAAGGTGCCCTATCCTTCCACATTCTTGACACTTGTTATCTTGTGTCTTTTTTAAAAAAATATTTTATTTATTTGACAAAGAGAGAGAGAGAGATCACAAGTAGGCAGAGGCAGACGGGGCGGGGGGGGGGAGCAGGCCCCCTGCTGAGCAGAGACCCTGATGTGGGACTCGATCCCAGGACCCCGGGATCATGACCTGAGCTGAAGGCAGAGGCTTAACCCACTGAGCCACCCAGGCGCCTTTTTGATACCTAGCCATTCTAGGTAGAGACACCTAGGTGTCTTTTTGATACCTAGCCATTCTAACACAAATGAGGTGATAATGTGATTTTGACTGGCTTTTCCCTACCAACCTGTTATTGAGCATCTTCTTATGTGCTGTTGTTCACTTGTATGTCTTCTTTGGGAAAATGTCTATTTGGTTTCCCTGCCCATTTATTAATTGAATTGTTGGGTTTCTTTTGCTATTGAGTTCTCTGTGTTCCTTATATATTTTGGATAGTAACCCTTTACCAGATTTATAGTTTGCAAATATTTTCTCCCATTCTGTAGGTGGCCTTTCCATCTTGCTCTTTGTTTCCTTTGCTGTACAGAAGGTTTTTAGTTTTATATAGTCCCACTTACTTATTTCTACTTTTGTTGTTCATGACTTGGGTGTCATATCCAAAAAGTTGTTGCCAAGACCAGTGCCTAGGAACTTTATTTCTGTTTTCTTCTTTAGAGTTTTATAGTTTCAGGTCTTACATTTAGTCTAACTCATTTCAAGTTAATTTTTTTTAAAGTAGCCTCCACACTTAACATGGGGCTTGAACTCATGACCTCAAGAGTTGCATGCTGTACTGGCTGAGCCAGCCAGGTGCCCCTCAAGTTAATTTTTGTGATTGTATAAGATAGGGGTCTAATGCCATTCTTCTGCATGTGAGTTTCCAATTTTTCCAACATTCATTGAAGACACTATTCCCTCATTGAATATTCTTGGCTCTCTTCTCAAATATTAATTTCATGTGCATGGGTTTTTTGCTGGGCTCTTAATTCTGTTCCATTGGTTTATGTGTCAGCATCACGCTGTTTTGATTGCTATAGCTTTGTAGTACAGTTTGAATTCAGGAAGCGTGATGCCTCCAGCTTTGTTCTTTCTGAGGATTGCTTTAGCTGTTTGAGTTTTTTTGTGGTTCCCTATAGACTTCAGGATTATTTTTTCTGTTTCTGTGAAAAATGCCATTGGAATTTTGATAAGGATTCTGTTGATCAAGAGGTGGCGTTGGGTAGTATGGACATTTTAACAATATTCTTCTGATCCATGAACATGGGATATCTTTCCATTTATTTGTTTTTGTTTTTGTTTTTTTCAATTTCTTTCATCAGTATCATTCAACTTTTAGTGTGAAGGTCTATCAAACACTTGGTTAATTTATTCCTAAGAATTATATTTTTTGATGCTATTGTAAATGGGATTTTTAAATCTCTTTTTCAGATAGTTTGCTGTTAGTGTATAGAAACACAACTATTTTTGTATGCTGATTTTGTATGCCGTGACTTTACTGAATTCATTGATTAAGTCTAACAGTTTTTTGGAAAAATCCTTAATATTCTTAAAAAAAGATTTATTTATTTTAGAGAGAGAGTGAGTGTGTATGAGTCAGGGGAGAGACAGAGGGAGAGGAAGAGAAGCAGATTCCCCACTGAGTGTGGAGCCCAACTCAGGGCTCAATCTCACAACCCTGAGTTCATGATCTGAGCCAAAATCAAGAGTTGATGCTTAACTGACTGAGCCACGGATATTCTATGTATAAGATCATATTATGCAAACAGAGACAATTTTACTTCTTCCTTTTTGACTTGAATGCCTTTTATTTATTTTTATTGCTTGAAGACTCTGGCAAGGATTTTCAGTACTGTGTTGAATAGGAGTGGTCTAGGTGGACACCCTTGTCTTACTCCTGGTTGCAGAAGAAAAGCTTTCACGTTTTCACTGTTGAGTACATGGTAGCTGTGGGCTTGTCATGTCTGTCTTCTATTATGTTGAGGCATATTCCTTCTATACTTAATTGGTTGGAGTTTTTATCATGAAAGGATGTTGAATTTTATCAAGTGCTTTTTTTTTTTTAAATTTTTGCATCTGTTGAGGTAATCGTGTATGATTTCCATGTGTGGAGCTATCCTTGTATCCCAGGGGTAAATCCAACTTGATCATGTTGTATGATCTTTTTCATATTGTTGAATTTGCTTTGCTAGTTGTTGAGAATCTTTACATTTACACTCATTCTTTAGGTATATCAGCCTGTAATTTTCTTTTTCTGGTCGTATGTTTACCTGGCTGTGGGTATCAGTGTAAGACTGGCCTCATAAAATGAGTTTAGGAGTATTTCCTCCTCTTCGGTTCTCTGGGAGAGTTTGAGAAGGATTGGGTATTGATTCTTCTTTAAATATTTGGTAGAATTCACCAGTGAGACCATCTGGTCCCAGGCTTTGCTTTTCTTTTCACAACCTGGGAAGTTTTTGATTACTAATTCAATCTTACTCATTATTGGTTTATTCAGATTTTCTTTTTCTTCGTGATTCAGTCTTGGTATGTTATATGTTTCTAGGAATGTATCCATTTCTTCTAGGTTATCCAATTTATTAGCATATAATTGTTCATAGTAGTCTCTTAAGATGATTTGCATTTCTCTCATGTCAATTGTAATGTCTCCTTTTCTTTTTTTCTTTTTTTTTTTTTTTAAAGATTTTTATTTATTTATTTGACAGAGAGAAATCACAAGTAGACGGAGAGGCAGGCAGAGAGAGAGACAGGGAAGCAGGCTCCCTGCCGAGCAGAGAGCCCGATGCGGGACTCGATCCCAGGACCCCGAGATCATGACCTGAGCCGAAGGCAGCGGCTCAACCCACTGAGCCACCCAGGCGCCCCTAATGTCTCCTTTTCATGTCTAATTTTGTTTATTTGAGTTTTTTCTCTTAGTCCAGCAAAAGGTTTGTCAATTTTGTTTATCTTTTCTAAAAACCAGCTTAGTTTCATTTATCTTTTCTATTGTTTTTTCTGATCTCTCGTTTATTTCTGCTCTGATCTTTGTTATTTCCTTCCTTCTTCTAATTTGGGGCTTAGTTTATTCTTTTTCTAGTTCCTCGAGGTTGTTTATTTGGGATCTTCCTCTTTTTTTAATGTAGGTGTTTATTGCTATAAAGTTCCCTCTTAGAACCGCTTTTGTTGTATCCCATTACTTTTGGTATGCTCTATTTCCATTTTTGTTTGTTTCCAGATATTTTTGACCTCCATTTTGATTTCCTCTTTGACCGATTAGTTGTTCAGGAGTGTGTTGTTCAATTTCCACATATTCATGAATTTTCCAGTTTTCCTCCTCCTATTGATTTCTAGTTTCATACCACCGTGGTTGGAGAAGATACTGGTATGATCTCAATCTTAAGTTATGAAACTTGTTTTGTCTGTAATTTACTTTGAAATGCATAAAAAATAAGATGGATTATTGAATAGATAAAGGAATGTATAGCTGGCCCGCTGTGTGATAAGGATAGTAATTTTTCTTAAAGACTATGATTTATTTATTTAAAGTATTTTATTTATTTATTTGACAGAGAGAGATCACAAGTAGGCAGAGAGGCAGGCAGAGAGAGAGGAGGAAGCAAGCTCCCTGCCGAGCAGAGAGCCTGATGTGGGGCTCAATCCCAGGACCCTGGGATCATGACCAAAGGCAGAGGCTTTAACTCACTGAGCCACCCAGGCACCCTAAAGATTATTTATTTGAGAGAGAGAGAGAACATGGGAGAGTGAACACAAGTGTGGGGGAGGGGCAGAGGGAGCTGGAGAAGCAGATCATCCGCTGAGCAGGGAGCCCAATGTGGGGTTCACTCGATCCTGGGAGCCTGGGATCGTGATCTGAGGCAAAGGCAGACACTTAACTGACTGAGCCACCCAGGCACCGCAGCAAATGTTAAGGGTAGAATAAGCATATATTCATGGCCGTTCATTGTCTTCTTCATCTTTATGTTTGAAAATTCTCATAATAAAATGTTGGAAAAAACTTTGGGGTAATGCCATTCCCCAGAGAGAGTCAATCCTTCATTCCTTTATATACAGATAGACACATGCCGGGGATTCTTAACTGGGGGACGTTTAGCCCCCAGGGGACACTTGGTAATTTTTGATCGTCATGACTGGATGGTGCTGCCGGCATCCAGTGGGTAGAGGCCCGGGATGCTGCTAACAGTGCCCTCCGATGCAGAGGACAGTCTGCACAACAAAGAATGTTTTAGCCCAAATGTCGACAGTACTGAGGCTGAGAAACCCTGACATATATATCTGAATATCTGAATATTTATACCCATTTGTATTAATGTGTATATACATATATATATGTATATACACACACACACATTTTAGGCTTACATATATTTTAAACAAAATTGAACTCATGGTTTTGTAACCTTTGTTTCCATAACATGTTGTCATTTTCCCAGGTAATTAACTGCCTTAAACCTTATCCTATTTTAATGGCAATTGTAGGTGTCTATGCTAGATTCATTGCACCCAGCTCTGTCTGGGCATTTTCAGGTGGCTGGCCAGTCTCTAGTGTACCTTAGTGGAGTCTGAGTCTTCCCTGACAGACATATCTCTATTCTGTGTGGTGAAGTTCTCTTCAGGGAAGACTTGTTGGTCACCCTTGGGACCACCTTGGGCATCAAACATTCTTAGTGACTGGAGCCCTCCAAGGGTTGTCAGTCTCCCCTTTGGGTGTTTCCCCCCCCACCCCCCACCCCCCAGAGGCTGTGCCAAGCAGAGGCAGCAGCCAGCAGTGTGGTATCTCACTAGCCCTGGGTCAGCATTGGGTTGCCTAAGCTGTGGATCTGGGGTGGGAACAGAGAGCCATGTGCCCCCTCCCCTGGCCCAAGTTCTGCATCCCTAAGGACCCAACTTGACTTTGACCTCTGTCTTTTTTCAAACATAGGTCTCCCCTTCTGATGAAAAGAGAACAGAAGAATGGACTACAGTCACCAAACCTCCCTCGTCCCGTGTGGACAAGATAAATACATCTCCAAGTAAGATTTTTGGCTTTAGTGTTATGCCCCCAGTGGCCAGTTCCATGTGGATGGAAGCCCCTGGCAGAAGAGCCTCTTCTGCCCATGGATGGCAGGGGCTCCCGTGTGTGGGAAGTAGGGAGCACAGCAAGGTTGGTGCTCTAGAATAAAACATAGCCCTGGGGCTGGCCATGGACAGCAAAGCAAAGGGGACCTTCAAGACACAGATAGTGTCCTGGAAGGATGAATTAATGGTGGTTGCCCTTTGTGCTGTCTGTGGTGTCCCCTGAGGCAGTCCCCGCTGGGTCATATCCCTGTGCAGCTGGGGGTCTGTCCGGAATGGACTCAGGTGAGCTCTGAACAGAAAGAGACAGTCTTATGGCTTTATATGCACTTAAATCTCTTGAGCTTAGATTTTTTTGCTAATGGGAGCCAAAATGGACTTTTTCAAATGATAATTTCGAGAATAGATTTTTCTATCCAGCACAGGGATTCACTCATACTGAATGCTCTCTATCTGAAATAAATGTTTAACTTATCCGAGGCCAAATTGTTTTAATTCCTTTACACATATTTGGCCACATACAGACATGCAGTTGTGTGAACTGTGGCTTGTTCTTATTGCTTCACTGAGGGATTTCTTCAGGGCCCTTGACTGGACTGGCCAGTTATATTAGATCTCTGTGCTCAAAAGTCCCAAACAGCTTTTGCATTAGGTTATTTGGAGTCACATTTTTCAACTAATTCATTTAGGCTTGCATAGAATGACTCCAATTTTTCTAGGTTTAACTTGTCAGGAGCTTCTTGGAATTTCAAGCCAGTTCTGACCTCTGGTGTGGCCCCAAATCGCTCCACTGAATGGTGGCATTCAGAGAGTCCAAACTTTTGCCTGAGAGCAAGCAAGAGCACAGGACGATGTCTTCAAGACCCTGCCTTCCCAGCCTGCAGGCGCTAGCATGCACCTTCAGA
The DNA here is from genome assembly GCF_022355385.1 of Mustela nigripes. Taxonomy (NCBI): domain Eukaryota; kingdom Metazoa; phylum Chordata; class Mammalia; order Carnivora; family Mustelidae; genus Mustela; species Mustela nigripes. Next base: position 109,995,571 of record NC_081563.1, read on the forward strand.
TAAAACCGGAGTAGATTGTTCTCAGGTTGGATGAGGGCTCATCCAAATCACAAAGGTGGGAAGTCCTTGCTCTCTCTCATTCAGTAGAGCTGTGTTTCCAGGGGGCCACCTGAAAACCAGGATTTAACAGCAAAGCAGGCTAATATGGGGGGTTTCAGAGGAAGATTTGCAAGTTAAGAAAACATTTTTTTTTTAAAGTTTATTTATTTAAATAATCTCTATACCCAACATGGGGCTTGAACTCACGACCCTGAAATCAAGAGTCACACACCCCTCCCACGGAGACAGCCAAGCACCGACCCCAATTTTTTTTTTTTTTTAAATAAACTTAAAAGCACTTAGAATAGAATGAAAAGATAAAAACTTGTGGAACAGAATACTGCCAGGGCCCAGAATCCCCTCCTGCCCCCTTGTGGTCACTGCTCCCCAAGGTGAACTGCTCTCCGGAATTCTAACACCCATTTTGAACTCTGTATACACGGGATCATTCAATACGTGGCCTTTGGAGTCAGGCATCTTTTCCTCAATGTAAGGTCTGTGAGATCCATCCGTGGGGGTGAGGCTCATTCATATTCTTGTTACTATGTAACATTCCACCGTGTGACTTCAGCTTCCTTTATTCATTCTCTGAGCTGTTGACGGGAATTTGTGAGTTTTTAAACCCGCTGTAAGGTCATGTCTCTGAAGCATTAGTCAGTGGGTCCAGATCGTCCCTTTTAACTTGCTGCAAAGCCTAGAAGTTCCCGAGTCTCCCACAAGCCTGTATTGATTGCCCTGTCCTCACAGCAGGGGTGAGGGAGAAAAAACAGTGGGGCCCCAGCAGGCTTATACATGGACTTAGTCGTGTGTTTGCCTCTCTGAATCTCGCCTCACCAAGGACTGTGTGTGGAGTTTGGTTTGGGGAGTGTTGTCAGAGCTGCGAGCCTGGGTTTGCTGGAGTTGCTCCTTGCACTCTGTTCTTGACCTGTTCTTGACCTTGATCCTGGGGAAAATGGAGATGGGGGCGGTGGCTGTGTGTGTGTGTGTATGCATGTGTGGACAGACACCCAGACTGGGGCAGCTGGAGGCCAGTTTCGAGGTGAGAAAAGAGGGAACAGGTGCATTACAAGTGGCTTCAGCTGAGAATGTCACACCTTTTGTATCTTGCTCTAAGGAACGAACTTCTCCTTCATCTGAAGACCTATAATTTGTACTATGAAGGCCAGAATTTGCAGCTCCGACACCGTGAGGTAAGGAGACCGCGGGGGAGCCTGTGGGCCAGCCCAGTCTGTCTCCATGTCTCCAGGGTCTTGGGGTCCCTGTCTCTCCTACCCCCACCCACGGGTGGCCTCTCATTGAGGATGTTAGCGGGAGCCCCTGGAGTTCTTTGGAAGGAGACCCCAGGCTTGTTTTGTACTAATGAGGATGAGCTTTTCTGTTTCAGAGATATTCCTGGGGATGTGAGCCTGGGCTAGCCTCTGCTTCAGAGGGGGGTCTTTCAAAGGGGACGTTCATGAAATGATCCTTTCCCATGGCTCTCAAGCAAGCTCTTTCTTCTTGGGCAATTCAGGAATCTTACCCAGTCCTCTGTGTTTACATACCTGGGCCCACATCAGTCAGCTCGGCATGGAAACACTTGGCCCTTCTGTATGACTGCAGTGGTCTTCCTCGGGTGCCTTCCTGGGATGCCCTTTGCTCTCCGTCCGGCTTCTCCCAGCCCCCAGCCTGAATCTAAGCTTACTCATCCCATATCCATTTCCGTTGAAGCCTGTTATCGGGTAGATGGTGAGTTATGGAGGAGCCAGGTGGAGTAATTTATACTCAAGTGTTCTAGACTGATAAGATGTGTGTAATACCTTCTAAACACATTTCAGCTCCTCAAGCCATGGCGATCCAATCCACAGAAACAGATATCAGCTGGTAGAATTTCAGCTACAAAGGCAGGCTCGTTGGGGAGAGTATGTGAGATGCAGTGGCCTTTTCTGTGTCCCTCAAACCAGTCCATGTAGGCAAAGCCCTAGTGTGGGTTAAATCCTGTCCTAAAATCATACTATGTAACAGTAGGCATGCCAGCCTCAGGCTTTACCAGCAAGAAAGGCCCTCTATATGGCCTGCTCTTACATAAAGCCTTTCCCCGCAAGACCCCTCCCAGCCTGAAAGTTGTTTTCATCTCCTGCCGTCTTTGGCTCTTCCCTCCTCTCTGTGGATGATCCTGGGATCTGGGTCTGTTGTTCGGTGGACAGGTGTCCTCCTCATCCATATGGTTCATCCTGAAGATGTAGCTGTGGCCCAGGTCTGACAGCTGTAGGTTTTTTTGAGACCCTCTGAAAGGCCTGACCCTTTTAGGCACTGCCCTTAAAGCTTCTCGTAGTGAGTGGCTCCACCATTTGTAAGATTTTGGTCCTTGGATAGCTTTTCAGCAGTGTGTCTTATAGAATAAATTCTCAGAATGCTCTATGATTAAATAGAGACTCATTATAATAAATGAGATTCAGTTCTTTGAGACAAAACACACCAATGCCCTTAGAAGGGTCTGATGTTTAACCTGTTAGCAGTCAACCACCCTTGAGTATAAATTTGGAATTCTTAGAGGATTTATTCACCTCTTGGAGAGCCATAATGTTGTAGCACATTAGCTAATTAAAGTCTCTGGGATGTTATGCTGGTAGGAAATCTGATGAACATATCCTGTCTCAGCTCGTGATCGCCTGACACCCTATTTAAGGGAATGGTTGATCTGCGAGAGAAGCTAGTATTTGATAGAACAAACTTGGGGAAATGTTACTGCAAATCTCCTTCATCCAGCGGGTCAGATTGGTAAGCATATGTTCTAGCTGAAGACATAGCTTCCCATGGTGGGGGAGGGGAAAGTAGCTAATTCGAGAATCTGGCTCTGACTTCTGTTAGCAGGGCTCATCTCACGCTAAGCGATGTCTTCTTCTTTCTTTAAAGTATAAAAACAAAACAAAAAAACCCCACCATTTTTATCATTGACACACATGTGCTTGATTTTGAGGCAACTTTTGTGTTGACCTTGAGGTCGTCTTCGGGGCATCAGGGGTCGTTTGCGGTGGGGTGTGTCTCAGAGCTGGCCTGCGGGTGTAACTTGGGTGCGCCCAGCCAGGACGTGTCAGGGGCGCTGTCCATTGTCCCTCGATGTGCTGCTGGCTTCTGCGGGGTTTTCAGGGCTGGCTCATGGTGCCAATTGCTTTGTGGGCAGGAGGAAGACGAGTTCATCGTGGAGGGGCTGCTGAACATCTCCTGGGGGCTGCGACGGCCCATCCGTCTACAGATGCAGGATGACAATGAGCGCATTCGCCCCCCGCCATCCTCTTCCTCCTGGCACTCTGGCTGTAACTTGGGGGCGCAGGGGTGAGTGAAGAGAGCGGGGCCCAGGGGTGACTGGGGTTCTGTTCTTAAATGTCCTTGAGCAGAGAAATGCCACCTTCTTCCAGCAAGCCTTGACCCTGGCCCCCATTCTCCCCCCTGCACTACGCACCTGTTCTGGGCTTAGGAGGAAGAGGAAGGAGCAGGTGTTGGTGTGATCAGGCCACTGTGCCTGTCACCACATCAGAGGGGGGACATGCTAAGGCCTGCTTGCAGTGTGTCCTCCCTCGCAGAGAATTTCTGAGTCTCTGAGGGGGTGTAGCTTGTGGTGAGCTGGGCCTTGCCTGCAGATTTCTAAGGGACAGCCGGCCTCGGCATCTCCCCATGGGGACCACTCCTTATAGAGTGGCCCTGCTCTGGAGACAGCAAGGGCTTGAACCTTGTCTCCAAAGCTTTCCATGACTTGGGGTGGAGGAACCTGGAAGAAGAAAAGGAACATCACAGCTTGTCCAAACCGCTCCTGCGAGGCCAGCCAGGGGACTGCGTCCTTCAGGCCACACCTGGAGCTGGGCTTCAGTGTGACAGTCAGTAGTCTGGGAGGCTCCCTCCTCTGGATTCCCACTGCAAGGTCTGCAAAGCCCAAGACTGGTTGCCCGCTCCCTCTGCTGCCAGCTGAGTAGCCAGGTGCCATGTTTTGAGGCCTGCCCTCTCCGCTGGGACTTCCTTCAGGACTTCGGTTTTGGGTATCAGTGACCGGCCGTGTTCCCTCCCCAAACTGGCTGGTGCTGCCCTGAGGCCAGAGTGTGGGGGATGTGTGCTGACCTCCCAGCCAAACCACGGTGACGTGTTTTCTGTTTTCAACCGGACCTAAGCCGTCTCTGTTGGACACACTGGAATTCTGCTCAACTCCGCAGCCAAATCCATCATTCTCTAAAGTTGAGAGACGCCTGCATGGTGGCCAAGCCCTGGAGCTGATGTGCTTTCTTTCCCAGGGAATTTTAGGAGGGACGTCGCCCGTCCCATCGGCTGCTGGGATGTCTGGTCAAGGTTCTTGGGCTTCATCTCCTTGGTTAGTTTCACGCTCTAATTTGATTTCAGCCCTTTTGCCTTCTTGGATTTCCTGCGGGCCAAACCCTTTTCCATGGCCGCATCCGGACGACGCCCAGGCTGTGTTCCATTGCGTCCCCTCCACGAGGGGATTTTGAGAACGCCGTTGACTGCATGATTTTTGGCTGAACCTGCTGGCCGGTCCTTCACTCCGCACACTCATTTCTCCTCCCTTCCCTGCAACGCCAAGCTGGACTTCGCTAGTTCTTGAAACCCACCAGGGCTTTTGACCGGGTTGTCAGGAACGGTAATGAATGTCATCCCTGATGCTGGCTAGAATCAAGCAACTACCTGGGCCACTGGGCTAAGAAGGGGGCTGAGACCAGTTTCTGCTGCGGCGAGGGAGTGGGCGGTGGGAGCAGCCCTCCCTAGCTCCAGTCTGCAGTCAGAAGTCCAGAGTTAGACCACAGTGGGGAGTCCTTCCAGATTTTCAGTTTTTATGGTCTTCCCTTAAAACTGTCATCTCCGGATCCTGAGTCCCATCTCGACTGGATCCCAGGGAGCCCATGCTCTTCTCACAATGGGATGGTCCTAAAGGGTTAAATACGGTTCTCCTCTCTGCTCAAATCTCCTGTTGATTTGGGGTATGCATCTCTGAGCTGCAGTCATTATTCTTTTTGGCTTATAAGGGGGTCATTTGCCAGTTATCCGGGCCTCTGCTCAGGCTGGCTGTGTGGGGTCCAGCTTGGCTGAGCAACCCATCCAGCAACCCCAAGGACACTATCATCAGTGGCCCTTCCAACGCTGCTCTGACCCTCGTGGGCAGCCAATGTATTGCTTCTCCTCCTTGAAGATGCCAGAAGCAATTTCTGAGTTACTCCAACAGAAAAGGCTCTGAACTGGAATCTTGTCTGGAGAAGCAAATGTTCATTGTTACAGGGTTTTCCAAATATGCTGTAGAAGCTGTACGTGCTCAGAAACAGTGCAGACAACACCTGGATTTTCTTCTTTGGTGTTCTCCATCCCGGGCTTGATGAACTTGGGGCTTGTGTTGGGATGGATGCTGGGAAAGAGCATCTTCTCTGGAACACCCCCTCCCCTCCCAGTGCTTATCCCTGGAGCAGGGCCAGCTTCACGGGCCACCCGCACGGGGCTGTGCTAGTTCCCAGCCCGGCCCAGGCCAAGTGCTCTTGCAGGAGAGAGAGGGTCCCCCTGCAGGAGCTGAACCGCTCTCCGTTTTGTGTTCTTTCTCCCCAGCACCATCCTCAAGCCCCTCACCATGCCCAACATTCAGATCTCAGAAGCGGATGCCCCGCCTGAGGGCGAGCAGACACCGAGCCCCACAGGTACAGGTGCGGCGGGAGGGGTCCCGCTTTGGGCTCACCTTTGGGAGGACTGGTGTGATCTAGATGCTGTAAATGGAATTAATAAAAGTCATGTGGTTTGAGATTCAATGTGTGTTCAAAGGAGGCAGTCAGAGGTTCCCCCATTTCTTCTCCCCACCATAAGTGGTTCCCTCCCCAGAAAATCCTCGAAGGCATTCTTTCTGAGGTATTCTAGACAGGGAAAAGCAAATACACAGCAACATGCCTTTATAGTTGGAGGTCATTTCTTTTCTTCCCCTCTTCTGTTTCTGCACATCCCTGTTTCTGTTGGTTTGTTTTGAGGAGTGTTCCACACAAATCCATCAAGAACTTTGGCCTTCTTATCCAGCTGTGTTCCACTGTGTAGAGAAAACGAGAGCTGAATCGCTCCTCGGTGATGGACGTTGAAGTCATTCCAGTCTGTTGCTGTGACAAACGGCAGTTAGTGGCCCTGGACACGTGTCATTTCACACATTTGTCATATCTGTAGGATTCGTTCAAATGGAGTGTCTAGGTCTGAGGTTATGAGCATTTGTAATTTTGATAAATACTGTCAGGTCCTTAGGTCATGCTTCTCCTGTGCCAAACACTATTTTCAGTGCTTTGCGTGAATTAATTCAGGAAACCCTCACGACAACCCCGTGATGGGGGTGCTATTAGTATGCCCATTTTATAGATGAAGGAACTGAAGCGTGGAGAGGTTAGTGAAACATGGCAATGGTGAGGCTGGGATTTGGCCCTGGGAATCTGGCTCCTGAGTCTCTCCTCTGAATCTTGTCACTATAGAGCTTCTCCGTAAATTATACCATAGGTTTTTGCCCCGGCAAGAAATACTGTTTTGATGAAACGTATTTCAGTGGGAGGCCATGGCTAGTACTGACGGTAGCATTGGCCACAAAGAGGGGACTGTGTGCAAACTGCCACAACCCTAGGCTGGGTAGACGGAGCTCATCTCTCCCTTCCCTCTTAGACTCCAGGGGCCTCAAGCCCCTGCAGGAAGACACCCCCCAGCTGATGCGCACACGCAGTGATGTTGGGGTGCGTCGCCGTGGCAATGTGAGGACACCCGGTGACCAGAGACGAATCAGACGCCACCGCTTCTCCATCAATGGCCATTTCTACAACCACAAGGTAGAGAGGATGGGGGAGGGGAGGGGCTGGGGGCCAAGGGAATAAGGCCTCTTCTTGGGCAGCGGCCACCTCAAGGTTACAGACGAGTGGGAAGCCAAGTGTTTGCTATTCTGTCTTGGGTCATGGGTGGGCTGCAGGCTCTGCAGGCTTTGGGAGGGATGAGGGACCCCAGATCAGAGCCCCCTCATAGGGTGGTGAATGAGATGACCCCACAAACATCAGATTTTCCCTGGAAAATCCACATGTACCCCCTTCCTATACCGTGGGCCTCTCGCTGCTGGGTGGTCTCACTTTTCTGTGAGCTGTGTGCTACCCACTGAGTCAGGGCTGCAGGGCTCAAATCAGGGGGTGTCCGTGCACTACCCGACCCCCCACCCCCGCCAATTCTAGCTGATCCTCCTTTCCTCCCACTGCCTGGTCTGAATCCAGCCCCAGAAGCAAGTGCCTCACGGGGGGGTCAGAGACCCCTTGCGTTGAAGTCACAGTGGAAGGGGCCTTGTGCATGTCTTCTTTGGCAAGAGGGCCTTCCTTACCTGGATCCATTCCCCCTCCTTGCTAAGCCCAGACCCCTCCAGCTTCCCATGGGGACAGTGGGGAGGAGACCACCGGAGTTAGGCACAGCTCTCTGGGGCGGGGTGGGGGAGGAGGGGGCCTCTCAGGGTGCACGGGGAGAGTGCCCTTTACCCCAGGTCATGGGGCCGGGACACCTGGGTTTTAGAGCCCAGTTCTTGTCCCATCTTGTCCCCACTGCCACCCTAAGCCATCCCCCTCTCTTGACAGACATCGGTGTTCACGCCAGCCTACGGCTCCGTCACCAACGTCCGCATCAACAGCACCATGACCACCCCCCAGGTCCTGAAGCTGCTGCTCAACAAATTCAAGGCAAGTTCCCTCCGCGGGCTGGCCTTGGAGGGGTGGCGCAGGGGCCTGCGGCGCTCTCGAGGTGGGAAGGGGGACCGTGGAGAGTGTGCAGTAAGCGGGGGGCACTGGGCGAGGGGGCCTGGGGTTTTCCGACCCAGTGGCATTAGTATCCCAAGGGAGATTGTTAGCCAAGCAGCTTCCCAGTCCCCAGCCCTGAAGCACACCTACTGAATCTGAAGCCCAAGGACCAGGGAAACTGTTTGGCAAATGGCAGCAGATTGGTCCGCTGGATTCTGAGAAGCAGCCCAGAGCCCAGGCACAGACCCCAGGCCCTAGGCACACACCTCAGAGCCCAGGCACAGACTGGCTTCTGAAACACATTTGGGAAATGTATGCTGAAAAATGAACTTCAGTACACGTGCAAGTTCTAGTGCATGAGTCCGTAAAGTCCTGTTACTCTGCAGGTTTTACACGATTCCTTTACAAGAAATCTTTAGGAGACAGGGATCCCCATTTTTCCCTGAGGCCACTGGCAGCTGGTGGTCTCTGGGTTCAAATCCCCAGCCGTCACCTGCTGATTGGAGGAGCCGAGATAGTAACTTAAGCTCCCTGTGCTTCTCCTTCGTCTTCTCTAAAATGAGGGTTCACAGAACCCCCGCTGAGGGCCTGTCAGGAACATGAGATGAGTTAACACGTGCCAACTGTGTCGCCCAGTGCTTAGCAGGGTGCCAGAAAGGTGAGTCCTTCTTATCGACTGTGATCAGCCGCTCTCCTCATCCCTTCTGAGAGCTGGAGAGAAACGGCTCCCCCGAAGCACCGAAAATCCATTTAGCTTTGCAACGTTCCAGAAGGAATGGCTCAGAGGTAGGATATGTAAATATGCACTCTCTTCAAGCATCTCTTGTTTCTGATTCAGATCGAGAATTCTGCAGAGGAGTTTGCTTTGTACGTGGTCCATACCAGTGGTGGTAAGTCTGAAAAACACGGTGTACTTATGTCACTCAAATCGGCCTCATTTGCTTGTTGTTTGGCCTTTGGAAAGTTCCAAATGTTGTTTGCTCCTGAGGCTGGTGGGGTCACTGTCTGAGTCCACTGGGGAAGGCCGTAGGTGGTCTAAAACCTAACTGCTTATTTAAAAGGCAACTGGATTTTCTCAAGAGGTAGATGAAACCGATTCCTCCCATGTAGCGTCTTATAGCGGGGCTGGAGCCTGGTAGTTTTGTCCGGGAGAGCGGGGAAGGAATGGTTGCTTTGAACCAGAATTGTTCATTCACAAGTCAGTCTCCTGACGTAGCTGGCCACATCTTCTAAGGGGCCTGGGTCATCTGGGCCCCTGAGTTGGCCGCTTCTTACGGTGAGAAAGGCCTCAGGCCTAACTCGGGGCTGTTCCTGGCTGTGTGTGTGGTTCCAGAGAAACAGAAGCTGAAGAACACCGATTACCCTCTGGTTGCCCGAATCCTCCAGGGACCGTGTGAGCAAGTCTCCAAAGTGTTTCTTATGGAGAAGGACCAGGTGCAGGAGATCACCTACGATGTGAGTCCCCTTCTGGTGGGCGGTCCGAGATTTGCTTGGGTTACGTGCAGCTTGACTCTCTGGCCAAGGACCAAGTCCCATTTTCCTGCCGTTCCTCCATACCAGATTTTCTTTTCTTTTCTTTCTTTCTTAAAGTTTAACTTATTTTTTATTACTTTTTTCCATCTTTAAAACATTTTCAAATTTCTGATTTTTAACATTTAAACATTTTTATTCTAATTCATTTATCTTATTTTTTGAATTTTAAAACTTATTTTTTAATTGTATTTATTTATTTTATTTTTAATGAAACATTTTATTATGATTAAAAATTTTTTTTAATTTTTCATTTTTTCTTTCTTTTTCTTTTATTATTATTACTTTTAATACCAGGTTTTCTTGAAGCAGGAATGGTCATGAGGCCGGGAGAATGAACACAAAAGCTAGGCAGAGGGCATGCGCTGGGGGAGCTGTTGAGGGAATGTTCTGGCACAAAGTGGTTTACCCAGAAAAAGTAAATGTCTTCAACCTTTCTAGGGTACTGTAAAGGGCTGAGAAGTTTCTGCAGACCTCTCTCAGCAACTTGAAGCTGTTGGCAGGGTTTTTCCCTTATCTTGTGTGTTAGTCAACTTTTGCTACAGTAACAAACATCTCCAAATCCTAGCTGCTTGCCACAGCAAATGTTCACTTTCTTGCTCAGGGCACCGCAGGCTGGTGGCTACCTGCTCTGCTCCCAGCCTGGGGTTGAGTTCACGTCTCAGTCCGAGACCCAGGTATGAGGGGTAGTGGCTTCCTGGGGTACACTTCCCAGGGCAGGTGCCTGGAGGGCGAGATACCAGACCAAACCTCATAAGCTCCTCTGAAACCACTCAAACGGACCTTATATCATGTCCACACACGTTCCATCGACCAAAGGAGTCTTAGAGCAGTTCAACATGAATAGGCTTTTCCCATGGAAAAGAGTTGATCGAGTAGGAGGGGGATTCTTGTGGAGGCAAGGGCACAGCTGCTTTAACTTCAGCTCACCTGGAGGCACCCTCACCCCCATGGCCTCTCTGGAGCAAGTTTGGATGCCCATGTGAGACTCCAAATGCAAATTATCGTCCTGAGCCATAGGTCCCTGAATCCCGATAGGGCAGAACGTACAGGTTTATTGACTTGGGGGTTCAGGTGTTCTCAGCATCACTGCCTCAAGAGAGAGTGCTTTGCATGTTGGATAGCAACTTGTCGTGCATTAGATACATGGGACGAGAGAGGAGAAGTTCCAAGATCTGTGTCACGGATAGGGAGTGATCGTCACCACAGACTCGGTGCCAGCCGCGAGATGAACGGGGCTTGGCTACTGTAGCCTTTAAAGGAATCTTGGATCCATGCAGAAATAGGTTTCCCACCCCGTTGCACCTTGCATGAGACAGACAACAAAAGGAATTGGAATAAGTTTGGGATGGGGCGTGCACTCACCCCAGACGGATTTCTTCCTCCCCAGGTGGCCCAGTACATAAAGTTTGAGATGCCTGTCCTAAAAAGCTTCATTCAGAAGCTCCAAGAGGAAGAAGATCGAGAAGTCAAGAAACTGATGCGCAAGTACGTGCGGCTGGCCCCGGGGCAGCTGCTTGGGCTTCTTCTTGGGACCTCCGGGAGCCGGCTCTCTGATGGGTGCCTCCCGGGGACTGTGCTGAGTGGCTGTGTGGGCCTGGGTCCTGGGGACCTTCTTCCCGGGGGCTCCCGTGACACATGTGGATCTCAGATGGTGACACAAAGCTTAAGTGTGTTGGTCTCTCTGCTTCCTCAGTCAGCTTCTTATTTTGATGTGGGACAGAAAAATGTTCTGGGGATTTCAGGAAGGCTGTCGTAGAAGTGGGAATTAGCCGAAGCTACCTACCTCTGAAATCCTTCTCTCCTACCCTTCTTCTTTCTCAATGCTTCTCTTCTGGAAATTACATTTAGCGTGAAAAGTCCAGTAAAGCTTCTCTCTGGAGAGGATTTTTTTTTTTTTTTAATTTTATGATCGTAGTGTCGTTGACATACAGTGTTATATTTGCTTCAGGCGTCTGGCGTAGCGATGCAACGGTTCCATACATTATTCAGTGCTCACCATGATAAGCAAAGTCCCCATCTGTCACCATCCAACGTTTTGACACTTTATTGACTGTATTCCCGACGCTCCACTTTTCATTCTTGTGACTTTTTATTTTATAACTGGAAGTTCGTACCTTCCAATCCCCGTCACCGGTTTCACCCTATTTCTCTGGGGAGAATTGTATGATTTTTAAATTTTTTTTTGCCATATTTATTCGTAAAGTGGACAGCTTTCCATGGATATGGCAGAACAATTGATTGACTTCTGCCCCTGGAGAATAGCGCCAATGCTCTATTTGTCTTAACAATGATGATCGCGCAAAAGCAGTTAACATTTACTGAACGCTACTGTAGTCCAATTGTCTAGTTTGGATTGGGTCTGCTCGGTTCCTCTCCTCTGGGTGCAGAAATAAACACAAGCCACACAGGGTGGCTGGCAGCTGGGCCACTGATAGAAGTAAAGGGACTGACAGGGGGCTCCCAGGAACCCGGGCTGTGGGGGAAGATCAAGAGGGAGCATGTGTTGCTTTCTGCTGCCCATGGTAGCTGTTCCTGTCCCCAGGTATACTGTGCTCCGGCTCATGATCCGGCAGAGGCTGGAAGAGATGGCCGAGACCCCAGCAACAATCTGAGCCACACGAAGGAGGGGATCCAGACGCCACAGGGGCCGCCACTGGCACAAGAAGACGCACAGGAAGCTGGGAGCCTTCCTTCCATGGGAATGTGTAGCTACAGACCCCTCCAGCTCCTGCGGAGCCACTATCCATTGCCTATAGCAGGATGGAGAAGCCAGCAGACAGCTCCCCATCCTCGGATCCCCACGCGCCTCTTCTTTCTCTCACTCACAGGACTTTTGAATTTTGTTATAAGGACCCAACGTGTGTGTGTGTGTGTGTGTGTGCATTTGAGCACACACATGCACTAGTAAGCGCGTGTGCACACATGGTACATATTCACGTGCCTACCTGATATTTACACGGAACTGAATTCCGAGCCACCAGCACCCACCTGGGGGGTTGACATTGATGTCCTCCCTCAAGGGCCAGGGAGCAGCCATGCATGTTTGGAAGGGAAGGGGTTTCCGCAAACTCACCATTTGGGGTATTTATATATTGGTGGAGATCTTCCCCGTACGTCTAGAAAGACTGGGCATTGGAAATTAACAAAATAGCCGCTCCATGCCCTTCGGGAAGGTCGGATGGAAAAAGAAAAATAAATCATCTGTGGGGTAGATGCAATAAACCCACAAGTTTTTACACTGGAAACTTTGTTTAAAATAACAAAGACGTATGTGATCTGTGTGGATTCTGCTTCTGTCCTCACCTCTGTGGCCATGCCTAGGAGAAGAGACTGATGTTTCACTCAGCATGCCAACCCCATGCTGTGAAGGCCAACCCCAACTCTTTGGCGCCTCCTTGAGTTGAAGGAAATGTCTCATGGGTTTTTCCATGGCCAACTGGCTAGAATGGCCCAGATCTGGACTTGTCCTTGGGTGGTAACCAGAGTTTCCCTCTTTAGGGAATCATAGAAGCTCCTTGCAGAAGTGACAGATGCCTGGGAGGCCAGCCCATTTCCCATCATCAAGGGCTCTCCCTGCACTTGGAGCTGAGGCCATGTGTTTGAGGTCAAGGCCAAGGGTTTCTTCTTCCCAACCACAGGATTCTTGTAAGTTGCCCTCAACTTATGCATGGAGATGGACTCCAAGCATGAGGAAGACCCTGCTACTGACTGAGTGTGGGGCTCAGGGAAGCTCTGTGGGCTGTCCTATGCAGGTGCACATGGAGGGTGGAGCTTCTCTGAGCAGCCACCTGGGTGATCTTTGGAACAGACCTCAAATGGGGGAGAAAGAGTAGGACAGTCTGTCACCTGTGTCTCCTCTCAGGAAGACCACTGGGTAGCTGGGCATCAGTGTGGCTGGTACAGTTTGAAGAGGGACAGACAGATGCTGGGAGCAGAGGATGGGCCAGGCAAGGGTGGGAGCTCCTAGCAGCAGGTGTCTCAGCCTTTTTTGGGGGGGGGTGTCCCCATCTCTTCTCCTCTCCAAGAAAGGTTTCGGGAACCGGGCAGTTGGTGGAAGGAGAGCCGTGTCTGCAAAGAAGGTGGATGCTTTCAGCAGAGCCGTTCCTGCCTCCTCCTGCCCCCTGCTCCCCTCTGTGGCTTCCGTAGCCTCGTTAGATGGCTTGCAGCTGTGGTCTTGTTGACTTTCACAAAGATGGCGTTCTGCCACCTGGCATCTTGCCGGGGGTCTTTTAGCAAGGCGACCTCCTCTTTGGGGACAGCGCCACCAGCCCTATGGGGCGTGGACTGGAAATCCGGAGTCTTTAGTCTCCATCATACCCCTCGGTGGGCCTCCGCAAAATGCACAGAAAACCCCGGGGGCAGGGGGAGAGACTTCCTTTGTTAGAGCTGGGAAAGAGCCGGTTGGTGAATGCAAACAGACTTCCTGAGTTTTGCATTTGCGAAAATGACCTAAGAAATTCTCTTCCAGTTACTTTTATTTTGAATGTTCAAAGCCTGCGTTGGTCCCATAACTCTCTTTGGTGGGTTAGGCAGAAAAATTTCCACAGAGCAGATGACTAACCTCTAACTTTTGTTAGATGGCGACTTCTGGTTTATAAAAGTTCTCTTTGATTTGCACTAGCACTACAATTGCTTCAATACGGAAATGTTGCAAAACGTAGGGTAGACCTGGCCTCTTAAAGATGGGGTTGGGGGGGCAGGTGTCAAGGTGAAAGTCAGGGGAAATCGCGTCTTATTGGATACATTCCCCTTACCACAGGCTGTACTTTTCCGTTTTGGCCCACCCTGTTTGGAGATCATTTCTCACATCCTAATAACCCCATCAGGAATTTTGGAAAGGTCTTTTGAAATAGCAGCGATTGAAACAGAGACACTTCTCCATGGTGTGGAGCCGGATTTTCCCACTGGTATCGTATGGCTTTGCAGCTTTGAATTCCTCTACTGATTTGTGTGGTTTTATGTAATTGCGTGCAATGAACCTGAAATCGGGTGAGGAACAAAAGGCCAATTTATAGGGTTTTTTCCCTAACTTGTGAAAAGCAGGCTAGCCACATCTGGCTTTCTTTTCCTGGGGGCTGTGTTACAAGGTGATCAAATGAAGGAAAAGCCTGAGTCTCATCTGGCGGGGTGGGGGTGGGGGGTCCGTTCTGCCAGGTGTTGGTGGAATTGAGCACAAGGTCACATTTTCAGTGATCACGTGAGTGGGCAGGTGAAGTGTTAAAGGGGAGCGTAGGAGGGTGGGGGAATCTTGGGGAAGGACTGACAAGCACAAGCAGCCGGCTTGCCTGTGCGGGCTGGTGAGGAATGGGCTGGTGAGGAATGTGTGCACCGGACTCCAGGCTGATAAATTTGAATTCTACGTGAGGTTTAAGAGAGAGGAGATCAGATTAGCGATCCACCCACTGGGTCCCATGCTAGGACCAAGAGCTGAGGTTTTGGTCTGAGACTTCAAGGAGAAATATTCACACCCTTCCCTTCTCCCTAGCAGAAAGGAAACAATACACTCTCCTGGAGATCCTCATGTAGACATTTTATCACCATTGTACACAATAAGACTTTGAAATATAATGATACACACACACGCAAATCTGTTCTCGGATGTAAAACTTCTTGGCACAAATTCTTTTCTGCAGGGTTGGGTGGTTATTTTGGTGTCAGGAGCAAAGAGGTGCGATGGCTCCCAGTAGGGCAAGAAACTCTCTTAAGAGAAACTCTCCTTCCCCTTCTCCCGCCTCGAAAAATGCCAAGCTCCACAGCACAGAGAATATGGTATCCTAGATAAACGGCCAAGAGAGAAATTTTCTACGCGCAGGGGAATTTCAGGGTCTCGTGGCCAAGCCATGATGTGGGAGCTGAGATAGCAAGCAGGGAATTTCCCAGCATCCTCGAGCCGTAGCACACATTTCCGAGCTGCTGCTGAAGTTGTTTTACACAAAGTCCTGCTTGAGTCAGGTGAGACGAGGATCTCAGAGAGAGGCAGAAATACAGAGAAATGTGGCAGCCCTTCTTTCAGTGGAACTGAAAGCACTTCCCCTGCCACGGGAGGTTATAGCGCCCCCCTGTGTTTGAACCAAGCACAAGACGTGGACAAGCCCGGAAGGGAAAGCCCAGTTTGCCCTTTCCGAGCCTGCTCAGCTGATTGCAGACCTGCTTCCCCGGCTGATGGTTTCTGGTGTGTTAGTGCTAGTGTTTCTTCAGGGTTTCCCCACTTATGTTAGCTTCGCGAGGTATTGGTTTCTTTATCATAGTTTGCCTTCAACAATGGTACATGACCCGGTTCAATGTTTGGTTCTGAACTTTTAAAATGATGCATCTGGGTATCCTAACATAATTTGACGAGGCCTCAGTGGGAGCCATAAATGTCTGTAACATTTTGATATGTTTTCATGCACCTAACTTAGATCTTGTTGAAATAAAGCACTTTTCAAAGAGAAGTCGCTCTGTGGATGAGTCCATGTGTGGCCGCTGGGTGGGGACCCCTGCCTTGTGGGAGGGCCGGGGATGGGGGTGTGAAGGCATATCCAGGGAATAAGTTGATTTTCTTCCCTAAGAGTTTATGGTTTGAACAGGCTCAGGCTTGGCTGTAATATTCCAAATAGGAAGTGAAATGAGAACGTCCCTTAGGAGTCTTGAGTTCAGGTCCTGCTGGAGCCAAGAGTTGTAGCGGAAAGAGCTGGGTAGGAATACCATAGATGCTGGATTTTGCCCTGACTCTACCCCAGGCCTGTTTTGATCCTGGGCCCAAATCATGGAACCTTTTGCTAGTACTTGGTCATCTTAGTCCTTAGTCCTTCCCCATGTCTAAAATGGCTGAGTCACCCCATAGGGGAGTAGGGACCTGGGTTTGCCTCAGGAGTTGCTTCTGCTGGAGGTAGCTCCCCAGGGGTTGCCAGATGTAAGACCCCAGACAAGGGCCCAAGTTCTACCCTATGGTGTGGGGCCAATGTTCGGTAATTCTGTGTCAGCCTGGCTAGGCCACAGGGCCCAGATATTTGGCCAAACACGGGTCTAGATGTTGCTCTGAAGTGTTTTTTTAGATGAGATTAATGTTTATATCAGTAGACTTGGAATAAAGCAGATGACCTTCCACAATGGGGGGGGGACTCATCCGATCCGTTGAAGGCCTTAAAAAAAATAGTACCTCCCGTGATGGAGAAAGAATTCTACGTCCAGACTGCCTCTGGACTTGAGCTGCAACGTTGGCTTTCTTCCTCGGGTCTCCAGACTGCCACGTCCTGTTGGTTCTGTTTTTCTGGAGAGCTTTAACACAGAGGGGTTGTACGATTGGTCACAACATTTGAATAGGTGATTGATAAGAGCTCTTCCTAAGAGCATAAATAGTGACCAACATAATTTGGGCTCTAAAAAAAAAACTAACAACCAAGATAAGATTTTTTAAATAATTTTTTATTTTTTTATTCCAAGATGGGATTTTTAACAATGCCCCCAAATGATACTTATATGTTTTTTTTTTAACTTTTTAAAAGATTTTTTTATTCATTTGAGAAAGACAGAGACAGCCAAGTGAGAGCATGGGAGGGGGGAATGTGCGGTAAGGAGAAGCAAATTCTCTGCGGAGCAGGGAGCTGGATGCGGGGCTCAATCCCAGGACCCTGGAATCATGACCTGAGCTGAAGGAAGACGCTTAACCAATTGAGCCACCCAGACACCCCTATATGTTTCTTTTAAAAGAGAGAGAAAGGGACACCTGGGTAGCTCTGTTTCTTAAGTGTCCAACTCTTGATTTTAGCTCAAGTCATGATTTCAGGGTCCTGGACTCAATAACCCCCCTGCTGAGACCCACACTGGGCTCCCCGCTCAGCAGGGAGTCTCCTTGACATTCTCTCTCCCCCTCTTCCTCTGCCCATCCCCCCAACTCATGCTCTCTAAAATAAATCTTTTAAAAAAGAAAAGAAGAAAAAAATTTGGATGGATCAAAGCTCGTCTTAAGTGTGGTCTTGATTTTTTATATTTTCCACTCTGAGCAGTAGCTTTTTGGTTGCTGAATTGAGTGAAACAGACGAGCAGACAGTTAAAACACTTCAAAGAAAGTGTGGTTTTTGTACAGTTCGGATGGTGCATGTAGGTGACAAAGACAAAAGATAAACTGTCTGGGGTCCCACCAACACCCCAAATTAGGCTGTAAGCCTTACCGAAATTAGAGTGCAGAAAATTATCCAGCAAATACCAATAACTTTCTCCCCAAGGAGCCAGCAGTTCTTGGCTTTCTTTATGGAAACAGATTTTATGAAATAATTTGGTTTTGTCTATTTTAGGTAATGAAGCTAGTACTGAATGGGGTTTGCTGAGGGCACAGACTGAGCTGTCAAGTGCTGAATGCACTTGAAGAGGTTTTGCTGAGGTGCTTAGATGCAAGGAAACCTACTGAAAACTGAACTTTGGTAAAATTGACATTGCTCTTTTCATTTTAAAACCACACAAAATAAAGATGATTACTTATGATTTAAGGGGCACCTGGGGGGCTCAGTTGGTTAAGTGCCCTTTTTTTTTTTTTTAAAGATTTTATTTATTTATTTGACAGACAGAGATCACAAGTAGGCAGAGAGGCAGGCAGAGGGGTTGGGGGGAGAAGCAGGCTTCCTGCTTGATCCCAGGACTCTGAGATTATGACCTAAGCCAAAGGCAGAGGCTTAACCCATTGAGCCACCCAGGCACCCCAGCAACTTTTTAAAAAGGATTCTATTTATCTATTTGACAGAAAGAGGTGCAGCAAGAGAGAACACAAGCAGGGGCAGTGGAAAAGAAAGAAGCAGGCTTCCTGCCCAGCAGGGAGCCCGTGCAGGGCTCAATCCCAGGACCCGGGGATCAGGACCTGAGCTGAAGGCAGATACTTAACAACTGAGCCACCCAGGTGCCCCAAGTGTCTAACTCTTGATCTCAGCTCAGGTCCTGATCTCAGGGTGCTGAGTTTGAGTCCCGTGTTGGGCTCCACGCCAGGCATGAAGCCTACTTAAAAAAAAAAAAAAAAAAAAGATTACTTATGACTTAAGTAGATACTTTAGTTAACTTTAGAAGCTTTAAAACCACATGCGCCTTGGTACGGACCACAAGTTCTGGTTTGCTCAGGACAGTCTCAGGTTATACCTGTCGTTCTGTTGTAATTATCAAAAGCAGCCCCTATTTCTCTCAAAATGTCCCAGTGTGGCTAATTAATATGGTCACTCTGCGTATGGGCTAGAGAAACAGCGCGCTGTAATTATAATGTGTGAGGTTGTCAAGATGAAGCCGTAAGCGGGAACTCAAATTTACATTTTATGACAGAACTGAAATCTAAACACATGTTTTGGTGAAAGGCAAGATATAACATGGATATTTTATTTTTAAAGATTATTTATTTTTAGAGAGCACATTCCTGGGGGGGGGAAGCGGATGAGGGGCAGAGGAAGAGGGCGAATCCCTAGCAGATTCCCTGTTGAGCAGAGATGGGGGGTACGGCTCCATCTCAGGACCCTGAGATCATGCCCTGAGCCGAGATCAAGAGTGGGACGCTTAACCGACTGAGCTACCAGGGCGCTGTGATACAGATATTTTACATAACAATATTTTGAGAACACTGATTTAACGTTCTTGTGTTCCAGTGAGATCCTTTTTTCCTTAAGGAGTTTTTGAACTGGACACATTAGCATTAACTTTTGGTTGAACTCTGCCCACAGCTGCCGAGCCATCTAAGGGGTGGGCAACCCCCAGATTCTGGGTCTCTTAAAATATCCTCCACAGAGAGAAATCTGGGCTTCCGGGAGGGTAACTGGTGCTAAAGACTGGGGCAGAAGACAGCGTGGGTATGGCTTGCTAATGGAAAGTAATTATGTCTCAGACATGTCTGGGGTATAATTTCGGGAACAAACTGCTGACGAGAACTCCCACATATAGCAATAGCAAATATTGAATAGCAAATATTGAATGTCTAGGACTATGAAAAACCTTGAGTCCAAAATGATTCCCAAGGAAAGATTTTAAAGGTAAGGTATATATTTACAGAAATGGGATATATTATTCAACTTAAATTGTTAAAGTTCCTTAGCCAAATTTTGTCTATAACACAAGTCACAAAAATGCATTTGGGTAGTTTGCTCTAAAGCGCTTGAGTTACCTAAGCAAAAAGAACAAATGATAACATCCATGACCCATTAAAAGAAACCAACAAGGGAGAGCTGAATTTAAAATGGTCATAATAATCTAGAAATTATTTTGAAGTACCAAATAAATTTTGCAGGGTTGCCAAAATGACGTGAATATATAAAAATTTATTTTTTTTCTATGTATGGGCAATAAGAGATTAGAAAATAAAACCTAAAAATGGAAAGGTATAACTCATTTATGCATTGGAAAGACAGCAGCTCTTCCTAAATTGATCTAAACAGTCCTGATGAAAAGCCAAGTAATATACCTCAATTAAAAAAGAAAAGCCAAGACTTTTTCTTCCTTTTGTGATAATGCTATAGATAAAATAGAAACCATAATCATGAATATTATTCAACCATTAAAGGTATAATGATGAAGCTTTTGTAGAAACATGGTAGATATTGTTACATACAGTGAATAACATAGCATATTCAAGAGGATGGCAGGCTTCTATTTAAAGCTAATGCAGGAGCCCCTGGGTGGCTCAGTGGGTTATGCCTTTGGCTCAGGTTATGATCTCAGGGTCCTGGGATCGAGCCCCACATCAGCTTTCTGCTCAGTGGGGAGCCTGCTTCTCTCTCTCTGCCTGCCTCTCCGCCTACTTGTGATCTCTCTGTCAAATAAATAAATAAAAACTTTAAAAAAGCCAATAACTTTTATAAAAAGTTACATTGGAATGCTAAGATTATGTTTTCTTCATGTTTCTACTACATTGGCTTTTAGGTTAAAATTTCCTGCTAGTGTGTCCAAAAATGTTGAGGGTCCAAAAGCACATATATGCATAAGAAACACACACAAAACACAAACAGTAGCCAGAACATGAAAACCAGCAAGACTTTCATTCCTCCTCTGCTTGGGTCCATCTTCTCTGAGGGCAAGGCTTAAGTCCTTGTTGTCCTAGGAGGCCCGTCATGCAATTGAAATGCAGTCCCTGTGTCTGTGCATGTAGCATACATCACATGCATACACACTGATGTAACAACACACACCACACACACACACACACACACACACACACACACCACACACACACACACCAGAAAGCAAGGCTCACATCCATAGAGCCTGCGAGAAAACAAGTAGGAGCTGGAGGGATTGGGGAATGCCTTGACTTTGGGCTCAGTCACTCTGGACACCAAATCCGCTTTCTAATCGTACCCTACTGCTTCTTTCAGGAATTAGAAAAGCAACAGCTTTCAAAAGGAGGAAAAAAACAACAGCCCTATTATAAATTCTGGAAACCTGAGGTCATCCAGAATATGCTGTCAGACTGTTGAACTTGGGCTCTGAACTTCTGAAGTTCTCTTTATTAAGAATTGGGTACCAGAGGCACTGCCCTGATTAGCTAACCGAGGCCTCGTGTGGTAGATTCTGGAATATGTATGCTTCGCCCCACCCTGGCACAGGGGACAGTCTCTGTTCCTCTTACTTCCCACACCAGAAGGTCTCTGATCTTGGGAGCTGCTTTGAGCAACATCCCCACAGAGCAGGGGCTTTCCTCCTCCAAAGGGTTTTAGGGGAGGAGAGAGGTCCAGGCATGGTGGCAGCAAAGATTACTTTTGGATTCAGGGAATTATCCAATTAACCTATTTTAAAAATAATTGCCTCACATGTCCACCCATACCCTACAAAGATAAATGCACTAAGCCAACCATGAAGAACCCTAAATGAACCCAAATGATAATAAGGGACCCTAAAATGCCCTTAGAAGCCTCCATCCTAATAAAAGCTTCAAGGGTCCTGAAGATTCTTGTAAACTCAGTGCCAGGAGTTTTGAATGTATTAGAATCACCAGGGGAACTTTTATTTATTTATTTATTTTTTTGGTAAGGTTTTATTTAATTATTTGACAGAGAGATAGAGAGCACAAGTAGGCAGAGTGGCAGGCAGAGGGACAAGCAGGCTCTCCTGCCAAGTAGGGAGCTGGATGTGGGACTTGATCCTAGGACCCTGGGATCATGACCTGGTTTGGTTTGTTGATTTATCTCCTCCAGTAGAACCCAAACCTCATGAGGGTAACCCCAACCCTTGGAGTACTGCCTGACCCTGGGTGGGCACCTTGATAACATCTGTGGAATGCACGAGTCAATATCCAGTGGTACCCTGAACACAAACACCTTAAGATGCCAAGAACGTCCACGCTAATAACAGCTTTACAGTCTTGGCCCAAGTTCCTTAACAATTGTAACCCCTGGAATCCCTGCGAAAATGACCTTGGATGTCCCAGGCTCTCTAATGGGCGTTAAATCACTCCAAATGCTCCTGAACATTTTGGTATCCTAAATGACCCGAAATGGCCTAAGACTTCAAACACGTAAAGCTTAAAAAGCTCCAAGTGACCCAGAAAGAACCTGAACCTTTGAAATCTCTAAAGGATCTTCAGTATTTTTGAACCCTAGATGACTCTAACTCTAAATGCATAAAATATCCCAAATGAAGAAAATGATCTTCATTCCAGCCCTAAAGGACCCAGTCATTTCAAAAGCTCCACGGCTAGTGTGTCTTACAACCCCAAAGCTCTAATGATTGGAAATGGTCCCAAATGGCCCTAAAGGTCTTAGAACAGAGGGGACTCTTGATGGTGGTGGTGGTGGGAGGGCAGGAGTCTTATTAAAATGTTGATTTGGTTTCAACAGATGTGTGGGGGTGGCGGGAGATACTGCCTGTCACACTTCTGGGGATTGTGGGGGCTGCTGGTCCATAGGCCATACTCTGTATAGCAAGACTGTAAGTTACATAACCCTAAATGCCTCAAAAGGATCCTAAAACAGGTAGAACTACTCTACTTTCTAAAATGTCCTCAAAGATCCTCAACAAAATGAAACCCTAAATCTTAAATAACCCTAAATCTTTTTTTTTTTAATTTTTTTAATAAACATATATTTTGATCCCCAGGGGTACAGGTCCATGAATCACCAGGCCCACATACCCCACAGCACTCACCAAAGTACACCCCCCACAATGTCCATAACCCCACCCCCGCTTCTCCCAACCCCCCTCCCCCCAGCAACCCTCAGTTTGTTTTGTGAGATTAAGAGTCACTTATGGTTTGTCTCCCTCCCAATCCCATCTTGTTTCATTTATTCTTCTCCTACCTACTTAAGCCCCCATGTTGCATCACCACTTCCTCATATCAGGGAGATCATATGATAGTTGTCTTTCTCTGCTTGACTTATTTCGCTAAGCATGATACGCTCTAGTTCCATCCATAATAACCCTAAATCTTAAATAACCCTAAACACCCTAAAATTTCTCAAATGATGCTAAAAACCCTAAGCCCCAAAGTATCCCACATGGCCCTGTTCTAACTCGGGCAACTCTGAATGTACCTAAGGTTCACAGTGGACTCTAAAGGATCTTAAACCCTGCACTCCTCCCCCCAAATGCCTTAAAAATTCACGTTTAAATGATTCTAAAACCCAACAGTCCAAAAGATCCTAAAAGACCCAAGAGAGCCTAATTACACCTAAAATCCCAGACTCTTGAAACAATTCTAAGTGATCCAAAATTATCCTAAACCCAAAATGACCTTAAATCGTTTAAATGGAGATTAGCTCTAATGAGCCTGACTTTCCCACTGTCAGCGACATTAGTGCTAACAACTTCAATGAACTTGACAGTGATGACGCAGAGATCTAAAAACCCTAAGAGGCAATGGCGCAGACACTCTGTTGATGGTCTGTCCTGACCCTGATTACCCCACACCCCAGTGACTCAGCATCCATGCTCCAAAGAGCAGGGTTCTGTTTATATACCTGCTTTTTTTTTTTTTTTTTTTTTTAAGATTTTATTTATTTATTTGACAGAGAGAGATCACAAGTAGACAGAGAGGCAGGCAGAGAGAGAGAGGGAAGCAGGCTCCCTGCCAAGCAGAGAGCCCGATGCGGGGCTCGATCCCAGGACCCCGGGACCATGACATGAGCTGAAGGCAGCGGCTTTAACCCACTGAACCACCTACTTTTAACCCTGTGTATATACATATACCTACTTTTAACCCTGTGTATATACATATACCTACTTTTAACCCTGACCCAGGGAGGCCATTCACGCTGAACCCAAGACTCTGAGTTCCAAATGACAGAGGATTAATGTATGGTTGACTCAGACTCCCCTGACCTAACCCAAATGTCTGATTACCCTAAACTAATGACCCTACACTGTCAACTCTGGAAAACAGACTAGAGCAGACCCTCGTATATCCTGACCTCAAACTCAATCTTACACTCTTCTCCCTAATGATGCTATGCCTTCATCCTAATAATCCCAATAATATGAGAACTGTGACAGAGGTTACCCCGAGGCTTACCTGGACCTAAACGTGACATTGCCTTTGATATCCAGAACCGTAAACCCTAACAACACTGACCTTAAGCCCTAAACACTGAAAAATGAGAAAGCAGTGTTAAGATAGCCTGCAGCACCAGCTGGTATTCCTGATCTGGAAGGTCAGATAACATAACACTCCTTACCCTGAGTTGCATGTACATACCCGTCACCTAAGGATCTAGTTAAAAACGATGAAATAATACTTTTTAGAAGTTTATCCAGCTTTTGAGTGAGGACCCAAAAATCCCTCTGGGGATCATAAGCCATGTTCTTCTCAATGTAATCACTGAAATTTACCCTGAATGAAATGAAAGTAGTGCAGATTTTAGGCTTTATAATACTAACTTTAAGCTGCCCTTAAAATCGTGAATTTGCTTTTCAAGGCCACTGTGACATTCGGCATGGTGAGGGAGAGAGAGCAGAGAGCCCGATGCGGGAATCGATCCCAGGACCCCGGGACCATGACATGAGCTGAAGGCAGCGGCTTTAACCCACTGAACCACCTACTTTTAACCCTGTATATATACATATCCAAAACCAGAATCCCAGGAGCCCCCACTTAAAGGATAAGCCACCCAAAGATTCCATACAGGATATTATAAAAGGACCCTGCTGAGAGGTCATGACTTAACCTACTTTCTCCCCCAAAAGGAAGACACTTCAAAAATGTATCCCCCCAAGATCAAGATCTGTAATACTGTCTTTCTTGGAGGACATGGTGAAAGATAACAATTTGGTTTCAGTGAACTGCATGAAAGAGCTTTACGTCCAGGCGATAAGGTTGTGTTTCACTGTGTGTAATACTTTCCTTATTCAGAATTTGTAGAGAAAGTATGTTAAAGTCTATGATGTACCATAAGACCAATTTCACTATCTGAAAGTAGATGCCAAAACAGAGAGTTGGTGAGACAGCTGGCTGGTAAGAGACAGAGACAGGATGGTATCCCATCCTGATCCTTGTGGATCCCATGCACACACACACACACGTGCACACACAGACTGCATATAAATTAAGTTACTTCTCTGGGCAACTGGAGCTCCATCCCACCTGAGACTTCTGAAAGCCAGGATAGAGAACAGTTCAGAGTCCTCCCACCGAGGGGTGAGAAAGCCGGGGTACTTACACACCAACTTCCATCAGGCATCGGTGGCAGAGAGAGAGGGCTGCCCTTGGAGGCTGGGGAGGCATTAATTCCCTGGCATCTCTGGCTTTCAGGGTCCACGGGCAGAGGAAGCTATGGTGGCCAAAGAAAAGTCCACGGGCCAAGGGACACAAGGGCTGGCCTTTAGAGGTCAAGTGTATGTGCACAGAAACGGCAAGTGGATATGGACAAGGTCTGCTACATGAACTTGGTGTATCCGTATGTGTTAAAAGTAGCAATGTGTTAGATGTGGATATATAAACTATTTTTAAACTATTCCACACTTTAGTAAACTTGCTTCTGCATTTCTTCAGCCTGTAATTTTCTGGATGCCCCCCAAAGAAAGGCTTCTCTCCTCTGCCCTATGTGATACTCCAGAAATTTATTTATGGCCTACCTAAATAATCCATGATAATTTCCCTTTCTCAAGAGCCTTAAGTTAATCACATCGGCAAAGAGCCCCTTTTCATATAAGGTAACATTAGCAAGTTCTTGGTATCTTTGGGGGCCATTTTCCAGCCTACCCCTATTATGGTAAACTGGAATTAGTTCGGGAAAAATGAAATTAGACAAAAAGGAGTGCCTGCAGTCCTTGGATGACCCTGTTTAGGAGACAAGAGAATGCATACCAGTGGAAGCCTGGAACATTGTCCTGGGATGAAAAACAAAGATAAGTGAAATGAGGCCAAGGCAGGGCTGACCTCAGTCCCCCAGCCCCTAACACCCTGCTTCTAGGGGATCACTCTCTTCTTGTAATCCACCTCAAGGCTGTCGCATACTTATGGGAAATTCCCAAAGCACTGAATGACCCTGGGAAGCTTCGGTTCTTTCCCCCTGTTGTTCACTGAACACTGGAAACCATTAAGATCCCATTATGACACAGAGAGCCAAGAAATAGGGCGTTTTCATGTCTCAGCAGACAGTCCTTCCTGGGGAGGGGTTGCTGGTAATTCAGAAGGCCATGCCCTCCTCTGTGTCAGCCTGAATGATGTGCTGAAATTGCCCCTCTGTTACCTTGCTCCCTGCCCTAGGGATTTGCTCCAACTTGTCTCACCTTGGGTGAGGTCGTCTCCATTCTCAAGTGACAGCAGATAACCCCATCTCAGATGCTCAACTTGGCTTTTCCTTCCCTAAGAAGTCTAGCCCACTGGGTATTTTAAGAGCAACTTCGAGCTCATTTGCTTTATTCACCTCAGAGCTCATAGCTGTCAAGACAAAGGTATCTGCCCGACAGAAATAGTGACTGAGGATCTTTGGGGGACATACTGATGAGTTTCCAGCCACCTGCCCACATTACAGAAACCCTTTGCCCCACAGACTCAGGGATAAATACACCGTGTGAGCCAACCAGGCATGTTTCCTGGAGAAGCGATCTTCCTTGGGCTGTGACCAGAGGTTGGCCTGTGCACTCCTGTAAGGGGGTATCCATGGAGCTCAGGCCAGTAGCTGAGGAGTGCCCTTCCTGCTGATGGCATTCGGCCTTGTCCCTTTTCTTCTGACTCACTTTTTGGCTGTGTTCCTGGCCTTATTTTGGGAGCATGCATTGGTGTCTACTTGTGGATCACCCCAGGCCTTGGGGTTCTCTCATGTGTCCCTAGATCTTCCTGAGTCTTCTAGGTCCTGCCCATTCCCTGCTGTACCTTCCACCTGTGGCCACAATGCCCTCGCTGGACATCTTGGGGTCTAGTTGCCCACCTGCTGCCCAGGTCATGCCGACCACTGGTCCTCAGGTAGCTGCTCAACTTGGCTGCTTTCTCCTGCCCTTCCTTACGCTCTGCCTAGGGCCAATCAGATTGGGAAATTCTATCTTTTCTCTATCTGGTCCCCCAGGGGCTTCCAACTGCACTTAGAATGAACTCCTACACAGTCTTCATGGCCCTCATCACCAGCTCTCCTCAACCTCATCTCACACACCTGCCATTTTGCTTCCTTTGCTCACACCTGGCTCCCTGTGCCTTCCACAATTCTCTACTTGGGCCTTTTGAATGCACCGGCTCCTCTTCTTGAAGCATCTTGGCAGGAAGAGACACCAGATGTTGGCGTGGAAAACTTAACTCTAGCTCATTCTTAGTGTTCAAGTCTCAGCTCCAATGTTCACCTTGCACAGAGGACATCTTGATCACTCTAGCTAATGTCTTCCTTTCCATCACTCTTTTCATTATTTCTAAAGGTTTTTAATTGAGATAAAATCTACCTCTAATGAGATGAATCTAGTTTATCTTGAGTGGAGAGTTTGGAGAGTTTTGACAGTTGTTTACATATGTGTATCAATATCCCATCCAAAATACCAACTCTCCCCAGGGCCTTGTTACCTTGCTGCCTTGTTTCATTACTTCATTCAGCTGGTGGAGGATATTGTCTCTCTTATTTAACTGTTTACACCCCTTCAAAGGAAACTCCCAGAAACAGGTCTCATCCATCTGGTTGGTTCACTGCTGTATTCCCCGGGTTCAAGACATCTTTCTGGCTTGCACCGAACAAATGAATGGCCTTTGCCTTTTTTTTTTTTTTCTTCAAGATTTTATTTATTTATTTGACAGAGAGACAGAGATCACAAGTAGGCAGAGAGGCAGGCAGAGAGAGAGAGAGAGGGAGAGAGGGAAGCAGGCTCTCCACTGAGCAGAGAGCCCGATTGGGAACTCGATCCCAAGACCCTGAGGTAAAGGCAGAGGATTAACCCACTGAGCCACCCAGGTGCCCCTGTCTTTGCCTTTTCTCTGAGCAGATAATCCCTGGCTCCTAATGTTGTAGACCCTAGTACTCTGTGGGATTGGGCATGGCCCTTCCCTTGTTGGAACTGAATTCAGGATGCAGGTTCCCTAGTGTGGGCAACACTCTTAGTTCCTGGTCTTGTGGGTGAGAACTCTTTTTTCTCCCTTGTGCTCTGTCTCACCATTTCCACATCCCACATCTGCCCGGTCTGAGAGCGCCATCTTGGAACGTCATGGTCAGGGCGATGAGACAGAGTCCTGTCATGTTAACCTTGGAACATTTGGATGACACATGAGTGAGTAAGAGTTCGCCTAGCGAGAGGCGCCCTTCAAAATCCATTTCTGTTTAGGAAGAATGTCCTGCTGGAGCTTCCCCCTAAAATCAGGAAGAAGATCTTCAAAAACATGTCTCAGGACGTTGTA
>NC_081563.1:110023645-110035455 GCF_022355385.1 Mustela nigripes
AAAACAAAACAAAACAAAACAAAACAAAACAAAACAAAACAAAACAAAACAAAACACGTGGCAGCAGAAGAGAAGGGCGGCATCTCCAGGGGGTGCCTTCTGGCTCTGCAACTCCCTGCGAATTTCATGGTCATTGCCCTATCTGGTTATTAGCAGTGTCGCGGCCCAGCTCCCTCTCCTGAGCTCACCCCTGCGAAGGATCTGGGGCTAAGAACAGCAGGCCCATTTGTTAGACTGGGTGAGCCGGAGGGCCCATGAGGGTTTGGAAAGTGAACTCTGCTGAAAGCCACCGTCCTCAGGTTGCCTGCGCTGCCGGCGAGGTCCACCGCGCCCATCGGGGTCAGTGGTTTTGGAGCGCCCCCTCGTGGTCTAGATGCTGCACTACTCTCCCTCTCTCACCGCTTAGGAGCCCGGGCGGCCAAAGTGGGGCCCGGAAAGAAAAGACTACAACCTCTATTTTAACTGCAGTAATTGAATTTTTAAAATCTTACAAATAGCAACATTTTGACCTTGGCGCCCTTCCGTAGCTTGTGTGTCCGCCTTGTATCCCGTTGCGTAAAATAAAAGGGGAAGGAGTACCCTGTGGGCACAGGAGGGCCCCCACACCTAGGAAAGCCGCTGGTGAGCCCTCCCCGGGCTCAGTGTCTGGGACATAAAGCTTTGGACACATGCCTGGTGCATTTTGACGCTTTCTGCACCAGGTGGCTCTGGTTCAAACCCTTGTTCCACTGTGGTGAGCCCTTGACTGCTCTCTGAGCACCTCCATTTCTTCATCTGTTTAACGGGGCGGCTGTAGGGATGGAACGCCTCGGTAGGGACTAAGTGGCAACAGCTACAACTTTTTAGTTTTTCTTAGACTAAAGTGCTCAAAAAATCCTAAGGGACACAACATGTAGATCAAAGATAATACGAATGGGTTGCCGGGGTGGCTCAGTCGGTTGAGTGTCCGACTCTTGGTTTTGGCTCAAGTCATTATCTCAGGATTGTGGGTTTGGCTCAAGTCATTATCTCAGGATCGTGGGATCAAGCCCTGAGGGGTCTCTGTGCTCAGCGTGGAGTCTGCTTGAGAATCTCTTTCCCTCTCCCTCTGCTCTCCCCGCCCCCCCGCCTCTCTAAAATAAATAAACAACAAAATTTTAGATTTATTTAGTTATTTGTAAGAGCGATAGCAAGGGAGAGAGAGCACAAGCTGGGAAGAGGGGGAGAAGCAGACTCCCCGCCGAGCAGGGAGACAGACGCGGGCCTCCATCCCAGGACCCTGGGATCACGACCTGAGCCAAAGGCAGACACTTAACGGACTGAGCCACCCAGGTGCTCCAATAAATAAATCTTTTTAAAAGATAATATGAAGAATGTAATTGCAGGAAGTCCAGAAGATGGGCCATTAGAATGAAAGATACTTAAAAGTGTATGGATATACTTTATAAATAAGAGTATTAAGCATATTATGAATTCTCCCTGGGGGGTGAAAAGCTTGGCTACCACCGCTTGCAAACCTGGATAGAGACACCCCACAGAGGTGTGGGCTTTGCCCCACACATCTTCCTCCATTTGCTTAGCAGCCCTGTTCGGAGTTACACGGTATTTGGCAGTTTGATGGTACAGCAGTAGGCACTCCAGACCCTGAAGCTAGAGTTACTCACTGTGCTCACTGGCTGAGCTGGGCCTCCTCATGGCCAAGGCCGCTGGTTTTCATGCTCCTAGGTGCTTTCCACAACAGTTTAACTACTTGTCTGCCCCACTCTCCTTCGAGGCACAAGGGGAGCACCGTCAACCTTTGTAACTTACTTACTCTCTGGCTACCTCTGCTCACTCCCTTCTCTGAAGGATAAACAGGTTTGAGGCCGGAAGAGTTTGGGGCCAGGTCCTGCACTGATCTTTTCAGTTCTGCCCTGTCCAGGGCAGAGAAGGCCTTGCCTAGTTTTTGCCTTGATCAAGGCCATTCTCTTGGGCTTTTTCTGCCATTCTAGACCATAGCATGGCTGTTGTAATTCTTAAGCCATGTCCAAAACAATTGCTAACAATTTGGTATGAAACTGCATGTGATTAATAAAAGTCTCCATTGTTAAGCAAAAAATGTGTTTGTGTTCGAGGCAATCTCCCACAGAAGCCATTTCTGGAAATCCACCTGTCAGGATGCCTTTGCAGAATGTTGCTTGGACTTCAACATGGACTTGTGGTTCAGGGCTTATTCAGATGCTAGCTAATAAAGGACTGGTTGACCATCTGTCACATGCCAGGCACTGTTCCAGGTGTTGTAGAGACCAGGTAAAGATGCCTGAGATAGACAAG
Organism: Mustela nigripes; assembly: GCF_022355385.1. Taxonomy (NCBI): domain Eukaryota; kingdom Metazoa; phylum Chordata; class Mammalia; order Carnivora; family Mustelidae; genus Mustela; species Mustela nigripes. The sequence continues at coordinate 110,025,938 of NC_081563.1, forward strand.
TTCCTTGCTTGCTCCGAGCTTACACTCCAGTAGAGAAGGGAGGAACAAGGAAGCCAATCACAAATCCCCGATGGTGACAGTTGACTGCTTGGCTCAGTTTCTTGTCTCTCCCTGCCTCTGTGTGCCTGCTTGGCTGCCTTACGGATGGAGGACACTTCTCCACTCCTTGATGTGGGGATTAACCACAAGACTTTCCCCGCCCCATGGAATGTGGGTAGAAGTGACAGTGTGTCCATGTTGAGTTGAGGTCTGAAGAGATGTCCCACCTTTCTGCTTGCTTTGTTGTTCCCGTGATGCTGCCATGAGAAAATGTGCCCAGTCTAATCCCAGTGGGAGGATGAGAAACATGAGCAGCTGACTCACGGTCCTCCCGGGAGGAGCACAGCTGTCCAGCGGAGCCCAGCCTTGTGGTTGAACCCCAGCCAACCTGCAGGAGCCTGCCTTGAAGCCACGGAGTTTAGAGGCGGTTTGTTACGCAGCAGTAGCTGGCTGATACAGGTGCTTTGAAGGGAACAGGGAGCTGAGATAGTTGAGGATACAGCAAAAGGAAGCTGCTCCTGGCGGAATGGCCTGGCAAGGTCTGGTGAGGGATTGCTGCTTAGGCTGAGGCCTGAAGGTTAAGAAGGACCTTTCTACACAGGGAAGAGAGTGGAGAAACAACAGACAAGGTCCTGAGGCTGGAAAGAACTTGAGTTTCAGGACCTGACAGAAGGCCTGGGGGTCTGAAGCAGAGTTAGTGAGGGAAAAGGACAGACGAGGCAGTGAGAGAGAGGCACAGAGCTTTTGAAGCCAGTGTAAGGAGGTCTGCCCCAGAGTTAATGGTCTTTATTGGCCAAGAAGAAGCTTCTCGAGTCAATTAGCCACCATCCAGGGATGGGGGCAAAGCCGGCTTTGCAGCTCGGGTCAAAGGTGGGTAGACAACGATCCAGAGAGGTTTCTGCCACCAAACAACATGTGAGAGGTGCTCCGGGGCTTCCAGCACCCAGGCGCCCAGCTCTGATGCCTCAGAGTTGGGAGGCATTGCTTGGATCTGAAGAGGGGACCTCCGACAAGCCTCACAAAGGCAAGCCCCACACAGAGACTGCGCAGAACCCTAGATCACTCTGCTCCTCCTCCCAGCTGTATGGGGCTGACCTTGAGGTGGTTCCCCACCTGCGGGGTGTCGCCATCTCCTTCGCCATCTCCTCCTCTGCAAGGGGATGATAATGACCTACTTCTTGGGGTCGGCAAGAGACCCTTGAGTGCTTTGTGCGGGGTCTAGAACATAGGAAGCGCTCAGCAAATAGGAGCAAGCATCCTGCCGTGTGCCCTCTGCCCTCTCAGTCACGTGCCGCACACATACCCGCCGTCTACCCACCCTCCGTTCTCTCTGCCTTTCCAGGAATGGTTCTGGGGGAGGGGAATCGGTAGCTGGGGGTAGTTTTCCATCACACCCAAACCAGAAGCTGTGGTCTACTCTGGATTACGTTATTAAGTCACTGGCTTCCCCACAAGGCCATGGTCACCGCCTGGTGTGGCTCCCGTCACCTCCTCTGTACATGGCGCTGCCCCAGAGTTAATGTTTGCTTTTTAATGGGAGTTCTGTTTTAAATGTATATGGAAAAAGTCAAGTTTTTCAAAGTCAGTTTTAGGTCCCTTTTGAGATCCTGAAAGTCAGATTGGGGGGCCGGACCCTGGTTTGGTTGTGGAGGGCATGCGCCTCTCCTAGGGCTTGAGGCAGATTCCTGGGCAGCAGCTTGTTCTCACACAGGTACCCCCCCCCCGCCCCCCCCGCCCCTCCCCACGCTCAAATGAGCACCTGGGCCAGCTGTCACTTCTCTCCAGGGAACCTCTGATTTTTTTCTCTCTTTGTTCGGTTTCCCTTCCTGCCAGCTCCCATTCTTCCCTCAGCAGGAAGAGGTGACGAAACCTGGAGCCAAGGCTTCCTTTAGCTGGCCTTCACCGTGTCCTGCATGAACACGTCCTAGCCTCTAGCCTCGAGGAGAACAAAGGAGCCCTCATGGGTGGTGGGGGGGGCTTTGGGGCTGCTCCCTCTGGTTCATCTTCATCCTTATTGGCTGGCCTGCTTCAACCCTGTGGATCGTTGCCTGTTGGAAGTTGTGCCTTAGGAGGCCATGGACATTCTGGTTTGTCTCTTGGGGGATCTGACACTCCTTTCTCTTATGTCTGTAGCTGGAACTGGAACAGAGAGTCCGTATCTAAGGACTGGTAAATTAGATGGGGGGCTCCATCAGTGAAGCGTCTGCCTACGGCTCAGGTCATGGTCCTGGGGTCCTGGGATCGAGCCCCGCATTGGGATCCCTGCTCAGTGAGAGTCTGCTTCTCCCTCTCCTTCTCTGCCTGCCGCTCCCCCGTCTTGTGTGCTCTCCCTGTCATATAATCAAAAATCTTAAAAAAAAAAAAAAAAAAAAAAAAGAGAGAGAGAGACTGGTAAATGAGGGTCTGCCGAATTTGCAGGCTTGATGAGCCACGCCACAGGTGAAGGCAGAGAGTGAACCGGCCTTGGGCACATAGACTCTCGGACTTCGGCAGGCGCCCCCATCGGAGTTGCAGCAACCCTTTCACGGAGAGATGGCCCAGTCCACCCCTCGGCCACTTGGCCCAGGTCTCCTGTGAACCCCAAGTGCCTATGTGAAAGAGGCGGGGGCTCTGGCCATTCTTCCCTGCGAGGGTGCAGGCAATGGAAACAGATGAGAAAACAGTTGGGACCAAGCAGGGACTGCCTATGTGACCTGTAAGCTGAAAGCAGGATTGTGGATCCCAGGCTTCCCTAACCTCTGGCAGGGCACCTGGGACCAGGAATGCCAACCTACATGGTCTTGCTGCGGGTAGGGAGTGGGAAAATGTAGAGTCAGGTGGAGGCATCTATCTGCTCCTCACTGCCCCTGCAAGAGGGCCATGACCTTCAGCTGAAGACCCCAGCAGCAAGAGATGAACTTCCAACTTTATTGATGAAAATTAGAAAAGTTTATTTATTTAGTTTAAAGATTTTATTTATTCACCTGACAGGCAGAGATCACAAGTAGGCAGAGAGAGGGGAAGGGAAGCAGGCTCCCTGCTGAGCAGAGAGCCTGATGTGGGGCTCGATTCCAGGACCCTGGGATCATGACCTGAGCCGAAGGCAGAGGTTTTAACCCACTGAGCCACCCAGGTGCCCCTAGAAAAGTTTATTAAAAGGAGGCAACAAGACATGGAGATTAAAGTGTGGCCTTTGAAGCCTGGGTCACCTGCTTACTACCAGTCCTGCCTAGTCCCTAAGCCTCAGTCTTCCCTTTGTGAAATGAGAATAATTAGAGTGCCCGCCCGATGCAGGTTAAGCAAGCGGCAGTGACTTCTTAGAACAGGGCTCAGCGAATACTGAGCCCTCAAGAAATGTTACCTGGCATTTTTGAAGCTTGAAAATAGTCAGCATCTCTAGTGGTTAAATAATTTTATTTGTATGAGTTTTCATTTTCCATTTTAAGCTTTTAATTAAAATCATCGTAGATCAGCAGAAGCAAGTAAAGTGCAAAGAGAATGGGTGGATACGAGAGAGATTGTGTAATTGAATTAAAACTTGAAACAAAAAAATAGTCTTCTGTATGTCTACTCCTTAAGCTCCCAAGTGGACCAGGCTGGAACCACATGCCAGACCCTGTCCTTGCCCTTGAGAAACAGCAGACTGTTTGGGCACTTTGGGGAAACATCCCTTCTTCTGGATCCTGCTGCCTTACCCTCATTGGCCTCTAGAGCATTACCCAAGAAGGAGACACGCGTCACAAAGGAGCTGTCTGGAGCTGCTGAGGCCCTGGGGAGCCCTCCGGGGTTTGATTGCTGACTTGAAACTCACCAGAAGGAGTTAATTAACATCTCCGTCTCAGCCCTCAGTACTTCTGTCTTCATAGATCTTGCAGTTGGAGGGACTTGCGGTTCATTGGGGGTTCCCTGGCTTGCTGCTGCTGGCACCCCCTCTGTAACACCTGACAGAGGCATGGAAGCCTCAGGTTTGGGGGTGACTCCCTGCCACCCCTCCTCCTTCCATGCTGGAACTCCTTCTTTTCTCCAACCCCCAGCGGATTCCAGCTGTGCCCCCCCCTCCCCCAGGCTGCACAGAGACCAAAACAACTTCTTTGTTTCCTCTGTTTGGGGTCCTTGGCTGCCCCGGGAGTGAAAAAGCGGCCACGGGAGCCCATGTCCCAGGATCCAAGGGCTTCGGCCCAGACAGAGTCCTTATGTGTCTCCCCCTATCAGGACAGACACCCGCCTCTGCCCTGCGGTTTTCTTGGAGATATGATTCCCATACTGTCAAATTCACCCTTTTCCAGTGTACGGGTCAGTGGTTTTTAGTACATTGATAAAGATGTCCAAGTACAACCACTATCTAACTCCAGAACATTTTCATCACTCCAAAAAGAACCCCCATGTCTGTAAGAGTCACTTCCCATTCCTCCCTCCCCATAACCACGAATCTACTTCCTGTCTTCATGGAATTGCCTGTTCTGGACATTTCCGCTAAATGGAATCATACAGCACGTCGTCTTTGGTTTCTGGTTTGTTTCACTCAGCAGCATGTTTTCAAGAGTCACCCCATCTTCATGTTGCCTTATGGCTGTGGCTGAATAATATTCCCTTATGTGGAAGGACCACATTGTATTTATCATTCCTCTGTTTTTTTTTTTTAATTTTTTTAAAGATTTTTATTTATTTATTTGACAGAGAGAGATCACAAGTAGGCAGACAGGCAGGCAGAGAGAGAGAGAGAGGAGGAAGCAGGCTCCCTGCTGAGCAGAGAGCCTGATGTGGGACTCGATTCCAGGACCCCGAGATCATGACCTGAGCCGAAGGCAGCGGCCCAACCCACTGAGCCACCCAGGCGCCCTATCATTCCTCTGTTTTAAGGAGTCCTCTTGAAATCTGACCTCCACATCATACAGTGGGTTAAGCCAAGTGATTCTCATTTGGCAGTAAATTACCCCATTTCCAAAGACTCATCTGTCTCTTCCTTTTCCTTTATGTGTTTACTAAGACATAAGAAAATGCACACACCTTACCTACATCTCTACCTGAATAATCTCGATGCCACCCAATTTCCCCCAAAAGGAAAGGGCTGTTATCATTTCTATCACCTTAGATTAACTTTGCCTATCCTTGAACTTCAAAAAAATGGAGCCATACCATATGTGTTTTTTGTTTTGTTTTGTTTCATTTCGGTTTTTTGTGCCTGACTTCTCCTGCGCAGCAATGTCTGTGAGACTCGTTCCTCGCGTATGTGTCAACAGTCGGCCCTCTTCGGTTGCAGGGCCGAATTCCAGGGTGTGACTGTCCTACCCTTTAGCCCTTCTCCCACGCACAGACATTTGGGTTGTTCCCAGTGTCTAGCTCTCATGGCTAAAACATTACAAACACTTTGGCGTGTGTCATTTGGTGGCCAGAAGCTCTCATGTTTGTGGGGTATTTGCTGAAAAGTGGATTTGCTGGGACTCAACAGCAGGTGCGTGGCTAGCTTGAGTGGATCCTGCCCAAGCGTACTTTTCAAAGTGGGTGGAGCCAATCCCACCCTATGGGTTCGAAGGTCTGATTGGTCTACATCCTCATCAGCATTTCCCAAGGTTGGCTACTCTGGTGTGTAGTAGTGCTTCCTGGAAGTTCCCATTTGCATTTGACTGAGGCTGACCGAGACCCGCATTCTCATTGGCCACTGGATACCTACCCATCATTTTGAGTCAAAATTACCCCGAGAGTCTGGCAAAGGGATAATGCTTTTCCTTATCTCTGAGTTTTTTGGGAAAAAAAATGCATCATGTCAACTTATATTTAAATACGTAAGTTTTATTCAAACATGTTAGTATTGTTTCTTTTTCATCCTCTTGCTCGGACTGCAGATCACCCGTCTTTTGAGTTGATAAGGGAAAACAGTCCGAATGATATTTTAATGTAATGTGCATTCCTGTGATTGTTAGTGAGATCAAGCATTTTTTTCCCCTTATGCTTCCGGTCACTTGCATTTCTTCTCTGTGTTGCCTTCTCATATTCTTTGTCATTGTTTTTTCTGTTGGCTTGTTTATCTTTCCTTCACTGATAATAGAAGTTATTTATATAGTCTATGTAATAATCTGTTATCTGTTACATACCACAAATACTTTCTCTTCTTCTGCTTCTTGTGTTTTTAAACAAGACCTTATTATTTAGAACAGTTTTAGATTTACAGAAAAATTCAGAAGACGGTACAGAATGTTCCCATAGGCCCCACACACCCTGTGTCCTCGATTATTAACTCCTTACATTAGTATGGTTCTTTTGTTACAATTAATGGTTGTACACTATTTTTTGGTCATGTCTCCTTAGGCTGCTCTTGGCTGTGACAATTTCTGAGACTTTTCTGGCTTTTGATGGCCTTGACAGATTTAAGGAGGGCTGTATACTCTCCCTTTACTGGATTTGTCTGATGGTTTTCTCATGATTTATTTTGAGTTATGAGTTTCAGAGAGGAAAGACCACAATGGTAAAGCACCATTTCCCTCACTTGGTATCAGTTCACACTCTCAATGTGATTTATCACTGTTGCTGTTGACCTTGATCACCTAGCTCCTCCACTGTAAAATTAGGCTTGCCCCACTTCCCACACTGTCCTCCTTGGAAGGAGGTCTCTATGCACAGCCACACAGAAGGAGAAGGGAGTAGGCCCCGCCCCTTTGAGGGCAGAGTATCTACAGATATTATTTGGAATTCTTCTACCCACAAGAGCAGCATGGCCTTATGGGTATTTATTTTATTTTATTTGGATTATAATCCAATACGACTTTATTTCGTTTCTCAAATTGTCATGTTTTCACCACTGGGAGCTCTTCCAGTGCTCCTGTGTCCCTTTGATATAGCCCCATGGTTGGGGGTTTGCTTGATTTTTGTTTGTTTTGTAGCCCTTCCTTCTTTTCTGGCACTACAAGGTGCCATGCCCTTCTTGTATATTTCTGCTCCTGTCATACAATCAGCCCTTTCTCCAAGGAGCCCTGGTTCCTCTCACTGGAAAATGGTATCAGAAACCAAGCCCTGGGTGCTAGGTCCATTTGTTAGTACTGGAGTTTTGTTTCTTTCAGGCCTTTTTAGCTGCAGAGAAAGAAAATACATGTGTGTACACTAACCAGAGCACAGACATATATCTATAAAAGTTTCTGCACGTAACCTTCTGTGTCCACATTGAGCTACACATGAGTTCATACCAATGTCTCTAACTCTGCTCCATTACCCTATGGGTGATTCTAGCCTCCTCTTGCTTCTCTGCGAATTCCCACTCCAAACAGTGAGGAGCCTGGAACCCGCTCTGCACTATCCACTTAGCTATTTATTCAATTCCAGGGTTTTTGTATCAGAACTGCTAACCCGCATCCCTGTGGGAGACAATATATCAGCCAGAGTAAAATGCCCAACGTATATAACAGAGGAGTCCTTGGTGTTTAAGGAAGGATGGGGTTAACTTGCAGCTATCCACGGAGGTGGGGTGCTCAACTCCAGGCGTGTCTGAGAGACTAATGAATACCCTTGACCAAGATGTGGGTTAATCATTCTTACTGGTGATTTACAAAGTGTTTTTTAAAGTCCAAAACTCCCTTGAAGCCCTCCTGTACTGGGATGTCTACATTATTACTTCAAAAGGCAGACAATGATGGTGTGCATTTGGTTTTCATTGATTATCCAGCATGACTTTAACTACGTGGCCAGTAGGTATAAAAGACCGGTCAGTCTGTGCCTTGGTTCCGCAAGACCAGGGTGTCCCACAGGTATTAAGAAGAAAGTGCTCCTGTGTTTTTGAAACAAAGGATGAGATAGAAACATTTTTTCATGGTGCTGATAACGCAGTAGGGAACGTGCTTCAGAGAGCTTGCTGAGATGATCTTGGCCACACATTCAGGAGCCAGAAAAGCTTGAAGCTGCAACTTCAGGGTCAAAATGACATGATTTAAAATTCTGGGAGATCCATGACAGCATACCTTAAGACACCTGTCCTATGGTGCAAATGGTTAAACGTGGAGGATTTGATGTTTTCCCAACACTAGAGAATTCTTTTCAGAAAAAGATAATTCATCAGAGAAAGAAATCTACAGTACATTTAAAAACATATTTTAAAAATACCTCCAGGGGGCCTGAGTGGCTTAGTCGGGTGAATGTCTGCCTTCGGCTCTGCTCATGATCTCGGGGTTCTGAGATCCAGCCCTATGTAGGGCTCTTTGCTCAGGGGGGAGTCTGCTTCTCCCTCTGCCTCTGCCCCTTCCCCCTCCCCGCTTATGCTCTCTCTCTCCAATAGATAAATAAAATCTTAAAAGAAATAAGAAATAAAGGACACATCCAGACACTCCAACAGAATACAAACAGGTACTTTCTAGAACTCAAGGCATCAGAGAGGATTAGAAACCCACCCGTTTCTGGGACTAGGGAGGTTGGGAAAGAGGGAGAAGTTGGGAAAGGGTACCAACTTTCACCTGCCAGATGAATAGGGTCTGAGGCTATAATGTAAAACATGGTGACAATAGCTGAGGACACCGTATTGTGTAATAAAGAGAGTAGAGCTTAAGTCTTCTCACCAAAAAAAGAAGATAGATACGTGAGGTGATGGATGTGTTAGTTAACTAGATGCAGAAGGTCCTTTCCCAGTGAATATGTCTATCAAATCACTACTGAACATGCTTTAAATAACTTACAATTTTATATGTCTGTTATACCTCAATAAAGCTGGGGCTGGGTGGGGAGTAACCCGCTTGTCTTTATGTCCCAGCTTAAACTATTTAGCGTTCCTACTTTTGCATGTAACAGGCAAAAAAAAAAAAAAAAAAGGAAAAGAAAAGAAAAAAAAAAAAGAAGTCTTGCTGACTCATATCTGATAACATAGTACCAGGCTCCACAATTTCTAGCCCACATTTAATTCATGTATCCGGAACGGACTGGTAAGGGCTTGCTGCCTTTCCAAGCAACCCAGAAAGTCATTTGGGATTTTATAGTTTAATAGAAATTAGGGGTCAGAGAAGAATCTAGGTAAATACGGAACCTGAGGAGTGGCTCAAGCTATCTGCACAGACCAGGGAGATGGGCTCTGTCAGGGAAGATGACCCGAAAACCAAACGGCTTAGTTTGTGTGTTTCTGCACTGCCCCCTGCTGGCTGATCATGGAACAGTAACCCCTCCTGCGGCTGGTCTCTAGGAAGACCTCAGGGGTCTCCTCAGAGCAAGTGCTGAGCTGGCCCTGTATCAGGGAAGACCAGGCCTGGGAAGTGGGCGTGAAGAGCAGCAGGAGAACCACTTCCCCCAAGCGTAACAGAGTAAGTGCTGGTGTTTAAGACAAAAGGATAACATCTTAGTGGAAGGAAAGAGGCTCAGCGGCAGTGGGATTCAGGCAGGTAGAGAGAGATTGAAGACCCCATCTGCGGGCTCTCATCCTTGCAGGCTGTTTGGCAGGATGGGGGCAGGAGCTGTGGAAAGGAACGCCGGGTGACTAAAATGCATGGCTGGGTTTGGAGACACGGTGCACTCGTAGACACGAGCACGTGAAT